>NC_090647.1:400221920-400359277 GCF_040937935.1 Hyperolius riggenbachi | reverse complement strand
CTTTTCTTATCCATTTCCATTCACTTCTATGAGAAATCGATCAGAAGTGATGGAGATCGGACATGTCGGAAATTATCTATCAAACCATCTATTTGCTGAAAAAAAACTTATGGTGTATTCCTAGCATTACTTTGAGTGATATTGTGCTTGTAAATGTGCTGAAAGGTGATAAGTGACTTGTGAGAAGTTTTGTGAATAGAGCCCATTGTGTTGTAAAAGACACCGTTTTGTGCTATTCAAAACACACCTTATCAATAGCAATGCAATAGATTCCATTGTTACAATGCAGAACATTACTGATGCACATAATAGTTGATAGGCTCAATTCACTCGGGAGTGACCTGATTTACACACATAAATACAAGCTTGGCACAGCAGCTTTTTGTCCCTAGGCTTGTATGAAGGACAAAAGGGACATGATCTGCATATGAAGAGGAAAAAAAAAAGGGTTTGCCATCTATTTAGAAAGGGGTTCTTAAGGGGGGCGTGGCTGGCTCGCTAAGGAGATGGCTGCTTCTTAGCTTCGCTCAGCGTGACCGACTGCTCTTGCTAATCTTTTCAGCTACCCTAGCAACTTCTTTGGCTCCCCTTCCTCACCCGAAGCCTCAAGAGACTATTGTGCCTCGATGAGCCGAACCTCAAAGCCCGATAGGAAAGGCTCCCCTATCCCTCCGACTCCCTCATCTAGGCGCAGCCGCGGCCAGTCAAGCATGGCGTCCTTGGCCTCATCCCACTGATGCAACAGTGGCATCCCGCCGATCCATGCGCTCTAGAAACTCGGAGCGCCGCTCCTCTGATGCAGTCCTCGACTGGACCCCAAAGGACACGCTGATGTTGGACCGCTTTAAAGCCCTTCTGCACAAAGAACTGGACGCGGCCGTCGCCAAACTTGCCGGACAACTTAAGCGGGAGATCAGAGACCTCACCTCCCGCACTTGCGACATTGAAGACAAGCTGGACAAGAACGCCACAATTGTGAATGCCCACGAGAAAGAACTCAGACATGAGATCAGAACTAGCGGAAGCCAAGCTGCGCTTAGAGGACTCCGAGAACCGCTCACGAAGGGGCAATCTAAGGCTCCGTGGCCTACCGGAATCTATTGATGACCTCACCTCCACTGCCACCGCTCTGTTCCAGGAGCTGACCCCACAGATCCCAGTGGACCGTTTAGAATTCGACAGGATCCATCGAGCCCTGGGTCCAAAGCGAGCAGATGGATCCCCACGAGATATAGTGATTAAATTCACTTACTATCGCACTAAGGAGACCATACTGCAGGCTGCCAGAGAGAAAGAACCTCTTACCTTCCAGGATCACTCATACCAGGTGTTCGCTGATCTTGCTCCCGTGACTATTCAGAAGCGCAGAGACATGAAATCTTACACAGCTGCCCTGCGAGCCAAGGACATTAAGTATAAATGGGGATTCCCCTTTAAACTAATTTTCACCCTGTCCGGGAAAACTACGCAGTTAAGGCTCCAGAAGAGGCTCAGCTTCTCTTCGAGCAACTTCATCTGCTCCAGCCTTCCAACACAGAGTCCTCTAAACCTGCATCGCACAGGTCCTCATCTCGACAACACCCTGGGAGCCAAGCGTCATCTGCTCGGAAACCTCAGAGCCCTAGCTCCCAGCTCCACACCGATGCCCAACCGTGAGGATTCCGTTTTTCTTTTTCCTTTTTAGCCCCTGCACTACAGCCTTGCTCCTGCCCTAAGCCATTAGGACCGGTCCTTTTTTCTCCCCATGTTTGGGCCCAGCACGGTCCAGCCTGCTGGCTCAATTTTTTGTGCAGCTTCCCTGCCTACGCCTGATCTAACCGGTTAGCTACTAGGTGGATTGGGACTTTGACTAGTTCTGCACTACAGTTGGGTAAGACCATGTTTTTCATTTTTATTGCTACCTTTTTATTGTTTATAACGTTCGAAGACTTGAATAGGCACTTTTGCCGCCTCCTACAACTCATAAAGCTTACTTGTGCCTCTTTTGTGCGCCATTTTTATGGCGCGCTCCTCCCCTACTTCAGAGCACTGGATTGTCTAAATTACAGGTTCTTCCCTATACCCCAGTCCCCAGATTAATTTTTTTTCTGGAAGGTCATACGAACTTTATGTTCCATCATACAGCTTTTTATGATATGACTACACTTCAACTGATATTCGTTATTGTACTTTATGTATAGTTATCTGTATGCTACCCTTTTATGATTACATTGCTCCTTTAGACCTCAGTACAAATGTTATCCGCAATTATGCTCAATACACTCTAATGCCTACCTTTCCCTCCCTCTCCTCCCCTTCCCTCCCCCTATAATTCCCGGCCCACTGCTTATACTATAAGAGTGCCCTAAGCAGTCGTTCACTACTGGGCACCCCGTCCCTACCCCTCCCTTTTTCCTTCCCACCCACCCCCCTCTACTAGCAATGTAATATATGTTATTCACTAGACTGGGCCGTCTATATACTCCCCAAAGTTCTTGATCCTGTAACAGGCGAGCTGCCTATCCTCCAATGGCACACGTGACTGTTTCCTTTTAATTCCTATTCGCCCTATACTGCAGCACTGCCTCTTCACCAATCATAATATACTCGTTCATTGGCTTTAGCCAGAATGTTACTCGTTGCTTCCACTAGGTGGCAGTAACAGACCATCCTCTTACAGCTACAGAAACGGAGCTCCTTTATTTTCTACAGAATCAGCTCTTGTAGCACACCCTATTAACCTTTATGCCACAATTAAACCATGTACGGGTCTGGCTCATGATCTGCGCTGCTTCTTTATTAAAAGGCTCTCAATCCCGTTTCTATTGTGCCCGGAGGACAGACATGCCTTAGTTTTCTCTTATAACACTTTGAGATGTTAGATCACCTAAGAGATGTTAAAAATCACCTGTCAGCTCTAATGGTACCCACGCACGATACAATAAAAATTGAATGAACATTGAAAATAGTTTTATATTTCGACCAAGAAATCCGACCGATTGTCCCGTTTTTTCGGGAAAAATGATCGGACATGCTGAAAATTTTATTATAGTCGATCTAACGGAATGGTCGAACTAAATTATCTAATGGCAAAATTGTGTCGTGTATGGCCGCCATAACTGTTAGTGATGGTTGTATACTCCATGAGCTCACTTCCCTCCCCCCCTCTCTTTAGATAGTTGCAACATACTGTGAATAACTCACTGACGTGTGTGTTTGTGTGTGTGTAGGTGTGTAGGCGTGTGTACAAAGACGCACACACATTAAGGCTTAGCTGTACTCACTCCCCCGCTGGCTATTGTCTACTAGATCAGATCACTCCCAGTTTGTACATTTATATCTGTAACCATTTAAATACTACTACCTCCAATCCTTACAATTGCTAGGTATATTGCTACCACTTACGTCCTATCTATTTAGCCAGCAGGGCAGTCGGTTAACCCACGTTCCCCCAATGGAATTACAGGAGTTCCCCGCCATCTGGGACTCCATTCCCACTGAGTTTACTCAGCCCCTGACCTACCTTCGGTCGGTCACCTACACCACCAGGACCCTCCAACTCCTTACTGCATACATCTTCCTTATCCTCTTGGGTCCTCTCCTTTCTTGGGTTCAGTCCCACTCTCTTTACTCTTTCCTTACTTCTCTCCCTCTCACTTTTTCTCAATGGGTTTCTCGCCTTATGGCCTCACATTGGCGCTGCTCATTTTATAACGAACCTCCATGACTCCTCAAACCTTTAAAAAATTTTCACATAACGTCCAGGGATTCGGGTCCCCCCATAAACGCTCCAAAGCCTTTTCATATTACAAAGCCAGCCAAGCGGACGTTATATGTCTACAGGAAACTAGACTGGATCATTCCTCATGCCCAAGGTACTTGAGTAGGCACATTCCCTCTGCTTATTTTGCTTGTGCTCGCACTAAAGTCAGAGGGGTCATTATTGCTTTTAAGAAACATTTTCCCTTCATTTGTACAAAACAGATTCCTGATCCCACGGGTAGGTACCTTATCTTGATTGGCTCAATTTATGACGGGGAAGTTACCTTCGCCTCTTACTACGCTCCTAATGCCCACCAATCAAATTTTTAATCTCATTTTCTCCAGGTCCTCACACGACACGGATCGGGGCAAATTATCATAGCAGGAGACACTAATGTCACCCTCAACCCTAAATTAGACAGACAAAGAAATTCCGCCACTAGCTCCACCCCTGAAGTGATAGATTTCCACGGCTCTAGAATAAAAAAAAAAAAACTCTACTAGACAAGCATGGGTACATCGATGTCTGGAGGGAACTTCATCCTACCACTAAGGATTTCACCTTCTATTCCAATGCCCATGACAGTTTTAGCCGCATAGATCACATTTTCATCCAACAGCAATTCTTACATCTAGCCCCAGCGGCTAAGATACACACTACCCCATGGTCAGACCATTCACCGATCTCAATTTGCTTTTCATTATCCTTCCCCAGCTCCAAAGCATTCCATTGGCGTCTCAATGATTCCATGCTCTCTAAAGAAGAGCTAGTCAATCAATTAAAAGATAGAGTCTGACTATTTTACCGATAATACTGGCTCGGTCTCCTCCTCATTGACCCTATGGGAGGCCCATAAGGCTACTATTAGGGGCTCTCTGATTGGCATGGCCAGCACTTTGAAACGTCAGCGCAACCAGAAAATCACTGAACTAACATCTAAACTTGAGAACGCTGAACAAATCTGGAAGCAATCCCCTACTCGCATCAATAGAATCATTAAGGAAAAACTTAGCACTGAGCTGGATTTGCTTCTCACTGACAAAGTGGAGCAGCAATTACGCTGGAGGAATCATTTTTATTACTATAACGCAAACAAACCTTTGGCCCCCTTAGCCAGACGTTTAAAAAACAAACCCCTCCACTCTACTATCTTGAAAGTACGGGATAGTTCTGGCCAGGCCACAGCGAACCCCAATAAAATAGTAAACCTATTTGCCGCCTTTCTTTCCAATTTATATACCAACACCCCCATCGCCTCTGATAGGCAGATCACCGACTTCCTAGACCAGGTCTCCCTCCCGAAATTGGATCACACCACAGCAACTGCCCTCAGCATGCCTATCTCTATCCAGGAGGTCTCATCTGCAATAAAAACCCTAAAAATCAACAAAACACCGGGTCCAGATGGCTTCACCGCCCAATATAAAAAATTAGCGCCTCTCCTGGCCCCTACTTTAGCCAACTGTTATAACGAATTGCGAGAAGGGAAACTCCCTCCCAACTCCATGCTGTCGGCTCATATTTCCATGATACCCAAGGAACAGGAAGACTGTCTTGCAGCACACCAGTTTCGGCCCATATAACTTATCAACGTTGATCTTAAATTGTTGGGGAAAATATTAGCCCTACGTTTAAATACAGTCCTCCCTAGCTTAATCCACCGGGACCAGGTGGGCTTTGCCCCAGGTAGACAAGCCGAAGATGGCACTAGGCGCGCAGTCCTTTTGACCCATTATTTACATTCCAGGAACATCCCCAGTGCGGCCCTTTCCCTAGATATTTTTAAGGCCTTCGATACTCTCTCGTGGAGTTACTTAAAACATGCCTTGGATAGATGGGGCCTAGACCCTTTCTTCCTGAACTGGATCGGAGGACTATATTCCTCCCCTACAGCCTCAGTACGGTTTTGGGGCCATAGCTCAGCACCCTTCCCGATACAAAGAGGGACACGCCAAGGCTGCCCACTTTCCCCCTTGTTATTTATTTTGGCCTTGGAACCCTTTGCATGCTTCCTTCGAGATTAGTATTATTAACGGGGTCGAAAGGGCGGTCATTTCACATAAACTTCTAATGTTTGCGGACGTCACCTTACTTTTCCTAACGCAACCCCACATTTCGATCCCTAACGCTGTCCAAGCATTTAACCTATTTTCCCGTTTTTCCGGCCTGACCATTAATGTAACAAAATGCACTAGGCATCTCCCTATCCTCTCAACTTGCCACGCAACTTCAGGAATCTTGTCCCTTCAAATGGGTTCAAACCCTGCCATACCTGGGCATTACTTTAACCCCTAATTATGCTTCCCTTTTTGCGGCCAATTACCCTCCCCTATTAAAATCCCTTTCATCGCTCACCGACACTTGGTCCTCGCTTCCCCTGGGCAGAATCAACTCCATCAAGATGACCTTTCTCCCCAAACTTCTTTACTACTTCCGCACCCTACCTGCGCATCTTTCAGAGCAGAATACAATCTTTTATTTGGGGCCGTAAACACCCTAGAGTTAACTACCCTTTTTGCGCATAAATTAGATGGTGGCCTTGGGGTCCCACAGATTAGCTCCTATTACCGAGCAGCAACCATTACCCAACTCACTAGATTATTCCAAGTCCCGGGACACCCCGTTATGGGTCTTTCTTGAAATACCCGACAGCGCACCTCAACTCCCATGCACCCTTCTCTGGTTACCTCACAAACTGAGACCTCCCTCCCTTAGCCCTCCCATGCAGCATAGCCTTCAGGTCTGGGACTCGATCTGGTACTCGCCCAACCTTCTGTCCTCCCACCTCCCACTATTGCCACTCATTAATAATCCCCTGTTCACCCCAGGTTATGAAAATCCAGCAGCTTTTAGATGGTGGGATGAGAAAGACCTTAATACAGTTACACACTTTCTCACTCCTAGGGGGGGGGGGGGTTTATTCCTGGCCCGCCATACAGGAAAATTTTCAGGCACCTGCCAGGGAATTCTTCCGTTATATGCAAATCAAACATTGGATACAATCCCTAATCCAACACACAGATCCCCCGTACAACACCACCCCATACGAAAACATTTGCCTTCATCGGCCTGACTCCAAGGGGCTCATCTCTACAATCTATACCTTTTTTACCCGCCCTACCCGCTCAATTACCCACACCTACACCACTAAGTGGGAAGCTGACCTTCTAGGCACAAAGGAGAGGGAAAATTGGCTGAACATTTGGAGTAGGGTACCCAGATGTTCTTCCAATCTGCACGCAGTTGAAGCGGCTTACAAGATTATGACACGGTGGTACTTAGTCCCCGCCAGAGTAGCTAAGGTGTTTCCTTCTGCCAACCCCTTCTGCTTCCGTGGTTGCAGGACTGTGGGAAACATGCTACACATATGGTGGACCTGCCCACGGCTCACTAGATTTCGGTGCCAAGTTTATCGGTTACTCTCGTCTATGTTTCACAAAACCATCCCTAGGGAACCTTGGCAGGCTCTTCTACAGGAAAAAGTGGAATCATTGACCACGTTCCAAAATAAATTTGCTTCTTATGTCTTTCTGGCAGCCATTATGTCCATTGCTGCCAACTGAAAGAAGCCATCAGTTACTATTAGCGAAGTAAGATCTAGACTCAACTTCTTCATGATCAACGAAAAATTAACTAGCATCCTAAAAGACACCCTTAAAAAATGTGAACGCACATGGGACCCCTGGATCCAACTGGAACACCCAGCCATGGATAGTTCTCTATTGAGGAGGCTATAAGGTGAGATTACCCTCTTTCCCCTTCTTGTTCTCTTTCCTTTCTTCTTTCACCTTCTCTTCTCCCCCTTTCATCCTTCTTCCTGACTTAACTGCAGTGCCATCATTTGCGACCTCTTTTTTCCTTGGTGGTTCATCTATCGAAGGACGACGAGCCCCAAGAGGTCTCAATGTGTCCTGGTTTTATACCAGGTTTCTTTATTTTTATAATGTATGACATACCCCAGATAGCTGGGCATCGCCCTCTGGGGTACATACTATACCACTTTAAGCATTTCTTGTTTTCTTGGTTTACATTGTGCTATTGACTGCCATGACATAATGTCACCATGTTCTGTCTATTGCAGTTTATGTGATGTACCATTGTCTTTCCTTCCCTTTGTTAAAAATTTAAAATTTCAATAAAAAAAACTTTGAAACACAGAAAGGGGTTCTTAAAAAAGGTACATACACACCTGATTTTTCCAAACAAGCGATCGTTTGGACGTCAAATCGGGCGTGTGTACAAACGGTCGTTCAGCTGATAACCCTGGATTTCACCAATCCGCCAAGCGGATCTTTCTCTGTCTGAAAGAGTTAAATATCAGATATGCAAGTGGCTGACTCAGTCAGGAAGTGACTACAGTGTACCCTCATTGATAAGAAATTCAAACTATAAAAACACTTTCCTAGCAGAAAATGGCTTCTGAGAGCAAGAAAGATAAAAAGGGGAATTTCTTATCACTGAGGGCCACACTGTAGTCACTTCCTGCCTGAGTCAGGACTGAGTACATACTACATACTGACTACATACCTGATATTTAAAGGGACTCCGAGCTCTGAAAAAAAAGGAAAGTTGTACTCACCAGGGGCTTTTTCCAGCCCAGTGCTGGTCGGGAGGTCCCACGCCGGCGTCCTGGCTCCTCTCCTTCTCCCCGCTCCGGAATGGCTGGCAGGCCGCAGCCCGGGCGACACTCTCCCGAGTGTCGGGCTGCTTCTTCCGCATATGACGCGGATTACGTCACACACCGGCCGCCTCGCGTCATCACGGTGGCCGGCGTGAAAGTACTGCGCATGCGCGAACAAAGCGCGCATGCGCAGTACTTTCACGCCGGCCGCCGTGATGACGCGAGGCGGCCGGCGTGTGACGTAATCCGTGTCATATGCGGAAGAAGCAGCCCGACACTCGGGAGAGTGTCGCCCGGGCTGCGGCCTGCCAGCCATTCCGGAGCGGGGAGAAGGAGAGGAGCCAGGACGCCGGCGTGGGACCTCCCGACCAGCACTGGGCTGGAAAAAGACCCTGGTGAGTACAACTTTCCTTTTTTATCAGAGCTCGGAGTCCCTTTAACCTTTTTTTTTCTGTCTGAAAAAGGAACACAGCATAGTTATTTGTGTGCTAGGCACTGTGCATACACGTCTATCTCATGGTAATTCGGTTATCCTTTAAGGTGGTCGTTCACTCGGGCATATGCCCCGGGTTTACCGCCGGAATTCGGGACTGTGTTAAACGCTCCCATTCAAGTGAATGGGAGCATTTGTACCTGTTTTTTACCGGTGTTTGCACGAACCCGATCAGATCCCGATTTTCCCTGGCGTTTGAGGCAACCATGGACGCTACAGGTAGCATCCTGGGATGGTTAACCGCAGGGCTGTGGAGTCGGTCCAAAAATCCACCGACTCCGACTCCTCAGTTTAGGATTCCACCAACTCCGACTCCTCTAATTTGCATATTACAAACATGAAATTCGTCTCTTAACTGCCAACGCTTAGGAATTTTACAAGACAACTGAAGTGAGAAGGATATGTAGACTACGATATTTATTCCCTTTAGACTAAAACTAGTCCTTGGTAAGAGTACTTGTAAAAGGTGCAAACCGGAACAAAGAACATCTATCCGGCCCTAGGCAATGTAAGTGTGGGTACATGTAAGAATGATGTGCAGGTACTCTGCAGGGGAATGAGGAGATTGTAAACAGACAACACCTCTGTGTTCGCTGTGCACAGCATTCTCAGTGGATTCCCTGCAGCTCTGTGGGGAGTGCATATGTAGAGTATAGTACTACTGTGTAACAAAGTAAACCTGAAACAGATGAAATTAAAGTTTTATACATACCTGGGGCTTCCTCCAGCCGCCTTCAGAATAATCAGTCCCTCGTTGTCCTCCTCCACCACCTGGATCTTCTGCTATGAGTCCAGGTGCTTGAGCCAGTCAGGCGTAGTGCGCATGCACACACTTCGCCGCCAGGAGCATACTACACCTGTGCAGCACTATTGCGCAGGTGCAGAATGTTCCTGGCTGTGGGAGCGGCATGCGGCCGGACAGCGCTGACTGGCTGAATTACCAGGACTCATAGCAGAAGATCCGGGTGGTGGAGGACAGTGAGGGACTGATTAGCCTGAAGGGGGCTGGAGGAAGCCCCAGGTATGTATAAAACTTTACTTTTCATCCGTCTCAGTTACCCTTTAATTTGTAGTCACCAAACCAAATTTTAATAACATATCAAATTATTTGATTTCATCAGCAAAGGGAGTGCATACATTTGCATAAATCAGCATCAATGCAGAATTATTTCCATCTCGTTGACCATCTCTATTAGTGACACAGCTACACATCAGGCTTTATTCTTACAGCATAGATATTATTTAGTATATATAAGAGATTCCTGTGTACACATCATATATACAGTCACAATCAGATATGTATATCTGACCTTAAAAATACGGGGACTGCTTTATTGAAGCAGCACAAGTAACTAATTTTGATTGGTTTATTTCATTTTTGTGGACTAAGCACAGCTATTACTGTATACATTATTTTTAATGACTATTATCTGAGAAATATAACATTTTATCATATTTTCTATTTTAATTACAGTTACAAATTCATTAGGAGTCGGTGCATTTTTTCCCGACTACGACTCCAGGCACCCAAAATTGCCCGACTCCACAGCCCTGGTTAACCGCTGTGGCTAATGTCCCCCCGCCTGTGGGGCTGAAAACGCTGACTGCAACTGAAAGCCGCCAAAAGCCTGAACGCAACGCCACCGCAATGTCGCTGAAAGCCGTGCAGACCCCCCTGTGAACCAGCCCTTACAGTAAGCCTTGTTAAAATGTGGAATATTTTACCACAGGTAGTTATGACAATTCTATTGCATTTAAAAGAGGTTTGGATGCTTTCCATGCCTTGAAGTACATCTGCGGCTACAATTACAATTTAATTCCCAGCAGAGTTGATCCAGGGATTTTATACATGACTGCCACCTGGAGTCGTGCAGGAATTTTTCAACCACACCATTTACTATGCACTAAGCATTACCGCATTTGGTAATGCAAAAAACTATTGAAATTTGACCACGTTTGGTAAAATCAGCTCACTAAGGCTTCAATTCATCAAAGGCTGTTCTATATACATATAAATATTGACATTTACTGACATGTGTTGAGGTATTTACTGAACAAATCGGTAATTTTCCTCACTGCTCGGTAATTTCAGTTTTCCATGTGGTAACAGCCTTGATGTGAAGTCAGCTGTTTTCTGCATTACTGAATGCGGTAATGCTTGATGAATTGAGGCCTAGTCTGTTACCATATGGGAAAGTAAAATTAGCAGTGAGCTAAATTACCGACTTGTGTGTTAAATACTTCAATAATCTCATTATAAATGCGAACGTTTAACATATAGGATACTTTTTATTCCCATAACCAAAAAGTGGGCGGAACAAATTCAAATTTTACGGGAAATGTAAACACCAGCCATCCTTACACTGTTAGTGGTAGGGTTCTCAAACCTTGCACAGTTGGTCACTGGGTGACTGATTAATATTCAGAAAAGTGGATGGAGCCTACAAAAGCTAATCAAAATTCACCTATTGATTTTCAAAATGGAATATTTAATTGCTGCTATTCTTGCACGGTTAATGGCACAAGCCTTTAAACCTGGTACAGTTGGTCATTGGGTGTCTGGGGATCAAATTCAAAAAAGGGTGGAGCCAGTGTCAGATTTATTTTTTTCCATTTAATGCAAATTATAGATGCCAAAGAACGCAAAGCTCACAAACCAGGTCAGAGTAATCGTGCGTTGGAGTTAGAAAATGTGGGCGGAGACAACACCAGCCAAATACATACCCGAACAACGCCGGCCATCAGCTAGTTATAAATAGATTAGAACATTCAGTAAAACAAGCAATATGTTTGGTCTCTAGTCCGGAGCTATCGGTAACTAACAACAGAGGTATATTAGGGGGTCAGAAGAACAAGCAGATTGTGCCAGCTGTCTACAGGAAATCCGCAGCAGACACTGCCATCTCGTTCTTCCTCTAATTCAGGCCAATGAAAGAACACATTGGTCAGTTGCTTATTTGCATGGGTTACATCACATGCCACTGCAAATGTTTTTTGTTATATGAATGTTATATTATGTAAACATTAACTTGGGCTCTTTAAGCTTAAACGATTATAATTTAACACAGAACAAGCAAGTTTTAAAGGAATACTGTAGGACGGGAGGAAAAGGAGTTGAACTTACCCGGGGCTTCTAATGGTCCCCCGCAGACGTCCTGTGCCCGCGCAGCCACTCACCGATGCTCCGGCCCCGCCTCTGGTTCACTTCTGGAATTTCAGACTTTAAAGTCTGAAAACCACTGCGCCTGCGTTGCCGTGTCCTCGCTCCCGTTGAAGTCACCAGGAGCGTACTGCGCAGGCCCAGTATGGTCTGTGCCTGCACAGTACACTCCTGGTGACATCAGCAGGAGCGAGGAAACGGCAACGCAGGCGCAGTGGTTTTCCGACTTAAGTCTGAAATTCCAGAAGTGAACTGGAGGCGGGGCCGGAGTATCGGTGAGCGGCTGCGCGGGCACAAGGCATCTGCGGGGGACCATTAGAAGCCCCAGGTAAGTTCAACTAATTTTCCCCCGATCCCCCTACAGTATTCCTTTAAACAGCTTGGAATTGGGCCAATTCAAAATTGTCAGGAAGTGCACTTGGTTGGCCCAATTCCAAACTGCATATAATTTACACTAAAGCTGCATGTAAGACGGCGACGGAAAAGGTAAGCATTTCATTGACCTGCCCAGCTCTAGTGAGAACAGAGCTCCCAACAGTCCCGAAATAGACGAGACTGTCCCGATATACATCAAAGTCCCATCTCCAACCTTTCACATCCTGCTTTTCTCCTCCCTCCATGACTTTCTCCCTCTCTCTCTCCATACAGCCTGCGTGCAGCTGATTGTGATGTGTACTATGCCTGTGCTCCTATAGGGGGCCACGGATCCCGATGCTCCGTAAACTTGCCCACTAATGCAGAGCTGACACAGTGCCCCACTGCATTGCTATGTGATAGGCCCACCCCTAGAGCTCAATGACAGCCCCAACCCCAGATCTCAAACTATCCTCATAACCCTGCAGCCCCAGATCTTCGAGCACAGGGGGCAGAAGGATAGACGGCAAAAACATGAAGGGAGACTGTTGACCTAAGCTTCACCCCCTCAGAGGGGATAATAGAGCATAGAAGATTTATCTACCCAGTGGTGTTGCGGCGGGTGCGCACACGTCTCATTCCTGGTGGCTATTACAGACGACTGATTAGTGAAGCTGAAAATGCATTCCCCAAACCAACTAAAGCCCCATGTTGATTCAAAAAAGTGAAAGTATTTAGTAAAAATAAAAATCGTACACCTCTTGGTAACTTCCATCTAGTGGCAAAAAAAGTATTAACGCAACAAAAAAATACAATATTATGCAATAACCCTATTGCATTTTATTCATCATGTTACATCTGCTAATTGTAATCACCAGTTCTGTACAGTGTCTATATTTGATGTATATCATTGTCTATCATTATGTATCCCTTGTTTGTTTTCCTACTCTGTACAGCGCCACAGAATATGCTGCCGCTTTATAAATAAATGCTAATCACTTTTTCCCCACCCTTCCCAGCTCTCATCTAGCCTGCACTCTGTAGCTTCCCAGCTTTCTCAATAGGCCTGCACTCTCTCCCCACCTTCCCCAAAACTCTCAGCCTGCACTCTCAACAGGCCTGCATAAACTGCTCTGCATTCGTGGGACAACTGCCTGTAAATTGGCAACAGACAGAGGCAGTCAGCACTGGGTCTTCTTACAGGACACAAGGAATTGCCTACCTAATACTAATATCTGGGTGTGCATGGCAAATTAATCCTGACATCTGAGGGCACATGGCTAATTAATCTGGAGGGTATGCAACCACCTAGTCAAAGTCTGAGGACAAGAAACTGCCTAATTCTGATATCTGGGCAGACATTGCTACTTAATTTATCTACATTATTTTTCTACATGCTGGGTACCTGGCTTCTTAAAGGATACTTTAGCTTTTTTTGTTTTTTTTTTGTTTAATGGTCGGGGGGGGGGGGGGGGGGGGGAGCCGGCATGTGTAGGAGGCTTACCTCATGACCACCGCTCTCCCGTTGAGGCTTATTCCCCCCCACCACCCGCTCCCACAGCTACAAACAGGTGGAGAGGGTTGGTGCGCAATGCAGGACTATGAGTCCTTGATCCCAAGGCCGGGGTTGCTCTGCGCACCACGTAGTTTTAACATAGTGCACATGTGCAGAGCGCCTGCAAACCGACCCAAAAGGGGGCATGAGAAGAGCCTCCTACACATCCCTGCTCGGTGAGGGTGTTTAAAAGGGCTAAAGTATCCTTCAATCCTTGTAACTTGGGTACCTGGTCACTTAATTTTTTTTATCTAGGGTCCAGCGGCTACTTAATTATTGTATCTGGGAGACACTTGACTACATAATTCTGGAGACACTTGACTACATAATTCTGGAGACACATGGAAGCCATCGATCTACTCCTGCCAAACACGGACTAGACAACTCCCCCTCAAAAAAAAAAAAAAAAAAAAAAAAATCAGTTAAAAATAAATAAATAAATAGTTGCCTTAGGGGCTCAGCTTTTTTAATCTATATTTTATGATGGTAAATTACTTTTACTTTACTACACAGGGGCTTGTAATTATGGACCAGAGAAAAGAAAAACAAAACAGAAAAATAACACCTATATTTCAAAATATATTGTCGCCGTACATTGTGATAGGGACATTTAAACGGTTTAATAATCGTGACAACTGGGCAAATAAAATGTGTGTATTATCCACAGAAGAACGTTTAATTTTAAAACTATATAGAGGCCAAAAACTGAGAAAATGATTTTTTTCCCATTATTTTCTTATTTTTCCCATTAAAACACATTTAGAATAAAATTCTTCTTAGCAAAATGTACTACCCACAGAAAGCCTAATTGGTGGTGAAAAAAACAAGGTATAGATCATTTTTTTGTGATAAGTAGTAATAAAGTTATTAGGGAATAAAAGGGAGGAGCACTTACAGGTGAAAATTGCTCTGGTCCGTTAGGGTAAAAACCCTTGGGGGTGAACTGGTTAAGGTATCTATTTGAGACTAGCTGATGGTTCGGCGCTGCCCAGGTATGTATTTGGCTGGTGTTGGCTCGACCCATTTTTTTTTTTTTTAACCCTAACACACAATCACTCAATGACCTAGTTTGTGAACTTTGCGGTCTTTGGCATCAATAATTTACATTGAAATGAAACCAATCTGATTGGCTGTAGCTCCACCCACTTTTCTGAATTTCAATCCCAGTCACCCAATGACCAACTGTACGGAGTTTAACCACTTTACCCCCGCCCGTACGGATTTCTCCGTCCCTTTTTCCATCCTTTAACCCCCAGGGACGGAGAAATCCGTACTTTGCGCACTCCCGCCGCTGCCCGCGCTCGTAAACACGCCGCCCGCCGCTAGTAAACACGCCACCGCCCACTCGCCCAGAGATCAACGAACGGGAAAATCCATTCCCGTTCGTTGATCTAAGCCCCGCAATGATCCGCTGCCGCTCGGCTGAGCAGCTCGATCATTGTGAGCAATAAACTCCCAGCCTCTTTCTACTTCCTGCAAGCGTCCGGAAGGACGCTTGCAGGTCGCATGAAACAAAAAGTTACTGTTGCCATCTTGTGGCCAAATAGTAAAACTAAACCCTAAGCATTTTTTACACACAAATAAACTAGTTTTACACAAAAAATTAACTCCTTACCTCCCACACTCCCCAATTTTTTATTTTTTTTTGTAATTAAAAAAAAAAAATCTAAAAATTTACAATTTAAAAAAATACATAAATAGTTACCTTAGGGACTGAACTTTTTAAATATTTATGTCAAGAGGGTATAACACTGTTACTTTATAAACTATGGGCTTGTAATTAGGGATGGACGCAAAACTGAAAAAAATGCACCTTTATTTCCAATTAAAATATTGGCGGCAAACATTGTGATAGGGACATAATTTAAACGGTTTTATAACCGGGATAAATAGGCATATACATTTAATGGGTTTTAATTACAGTAGCATGCATTATTTAAAAACTATAAAGGCCGAAAACTGAAAAATAAATTTTTCCCACATTTTTTCCTATTTTCCCATTAAAACACATTTAGAATAAAATTATTCTTGGCATAATGTCCCACCTAAAGAAAGCCTAATTGGTGGCGAAAAAATCAAGATATAGTTCATTTCATTGCGATAAGTAATGATAAAATTATAGACGAATGAATGGAAGGAGCGCTGAAAGGTGAAAATTGCTCTGGTGGTCAGGGGGTAAAACCCCTCAGTTGGGAAGTGGTTAAGGCTTGCACCATTAACAGTGCAAGAATGGCAGCAATTCAATATTCCCCTTGAAAATCAATAGGTGAATTTTGATTAGCTTTTGTAGGCTCCTCCCACTTTTCTGAATATTAATCCCAGTCACCAACTGTGCAAAGTTTAAGAACCCTACCATAAACAGTAAGAATGGCTGCAGTTTACATTTTCCCAGTGAAATTTGTATTTGTCTTCGCCTACTGTTTGGTTATGGGGATAAAAATTATCCCTTATGTTATTCCAGGTAATGTACTATGTGTGTGCCAAATTTCCTTCAACTCTGTTTAGCCATTGTTGCGTATTTGAGTAACAAACATTCAAACTTTTGCATTTATAATATTAGTGAGATTTATGTTTTATTAAAGGATGGAAGGGGTAGAGCTGTGCTATATTTTGCTAAAAGGCGGTGGGGAAGGGGCGGTGCTGGTGTCAAAATTCTAAATCAGGGCCCAAAGGTCTGTAGCAATTCCACTGTATGAGGCCGCCCTCCTTACTGTTCCTCTTGATCATGTCCCCACCACCAGTCCTGCCACTGCTGTGTCCAGGGTTAAGCATAATTACATAGCACTCGGATGATGCCTATACATTCAGCAGTGCTGCCTGTGTCTCTCAGGTGCTATTCAAAGTAGTGCCACATGCTTTCTGCCAGCCAGAGGTTGCAGGGCTCTATACTGTACAGCACTCAGGAAATCCAGATACTGCAGGCATCCAGACACTGATTAGTCAGTATTTCTGATATACCTGTGTTGGGTGAGTGAGCAAGAAATTAGTTAAAATAGAAAGGAGGGGACTAGGACAATGGGCTCTATTCAAAAAGCTTTTTCACCCGTTTTCCTCTGTTTTTACATTATCTATGTTAAAGTGGCCATACACTTCTAGATTTGCAGCAGATTCGACAATCTGGCAGATTAGATTTCTGGCAGATGCCTGTCAAGTCCAATCTGACAGGAATCTGATTTGTGCTACACACTAGGAACAGATTTCCAATAGATTTCAGAATGAAATCTATTGGAAATCGATCTAAATGCATTATTGGACCATTTGATCCAATGCAACTCTATGGGCCATCGATCTGCTGCCAGCAGATCGACCTACAGTACAGACCAAGAATTTGGACACCTCATTCAAAGAGTTTTCTTTATTTTCATGACTGACATGACATTGTAGATTCACACTGAAGGCCTCCAAACTATGAATTAACATGTGGAAGTATAGTACATAACCAAAAAGTGTGAAACAACTGAAAATATGTCATATTCTAGGTTCTTCAAAGTAGCCACCTTTTGCTTTGATTACTGCTTTGCATACTCTTGATGAGCTTCAAGAGGTAGTCACCTGGAATGGACTTCCACAGTGTAAATGGCCACAGCTTTGCTCTGCTCACTGAGTTTAGTTCTATAACAGTGTGGGTGTGTGCAGCCCAACCCCCTTTCAGAGAACTGCAATCTGGGACACAGGAAGTTCCTCCCAGCTCAGTGTGTGTATGTGTTCCAGGACATTCTGACCAAGCAGCAGTGCCTTCATGAAGAAACAGACATAATACCCCTTAACCTTTTCGGGACCGGCCACCTACCCCCCCTTAAGGACCAGGCATTTTGCGCGGGAAGGGGGTGCGCGCGTTTGGGGGGGTCAGGCGGCCGGATCCCGTGTGTGGCTGGCTAGAGTGGTGTCCCCCATGGTGGCCTGTGCCTCCCCCTTCTGCCCGCAGCCTTCACTTACCTTCCAGGCTCCAGCGATGAGCCGCACGGGACCCTCTTCTCCGGCCGGCATCTCCGTTCTGTCTGACGAGCAGTTCCGGGTCGCGGCTTGATGACGTCATCAAGCCGGGACCCGGCGCTGACGTCCGATGAAGCGGAGATGCCGGCCAGAGCGGAGGGGGGCGCCGATCGTCGCTGGAACGGCAGGGAGTTGAGTGGATACTCTTCTTTCCCCCCCTGCCGCCGCAGCTGTCAAACAGATCACTACGATCCGACGGCGATCGTAGTGATCGTGTGATCAGCAGCCATACGCGATGGCTGCTGATCACTCGGGGGAGATGTCGGCTGTCATATGACAGCTTAATCTCCCCCTCCGGGTGCGCACGATCGCGTCGGGAGCGGAAATTGCGGGCCGGCGTAGATCCTACGCCGCATCAGGCTAGAACAGCCACAAGTGCGGCGTAGGATCTCATTCACATGGTCCCGAAAAGGTTAAAGTTTGACATCCCTTGGTTAAGCGGAGCAAGGTACATTGCAGTTAATACCTGTTCACATGCTTATTGCATCTTGTTTGATTGTTATCTCTATATTGATAACTGTTCCATGTATGTTTTGTTTGCAGTTTTCACGGTGCTCAACTACTGTATGGAAATGATTGAAAATTAAACAAAAAGCACCAGTCTAGAGACTCTCTGCATAATTACTGAAGCCAAGGGCTGTTACACACAGTTTTGAAGGAGTTCCCAGAGATGCTTAGCACTTGTTGGCCCTTTTGCCTTCACTCTGCGGTCCAGCTCATCCTAAACCATCTCGATTGGGTTCAGGTCTGGTGACTGTGGAGCCAGGTCATCTGGCGCAGCACCCCATCACTCTCCTTCCTGGTCAAATAGCCGTTACACAGCCTGGAGCTGTGTTTGGGGTCATTGTCCTGTTGAAAAATAAATGACGGTCCAACTAAACGCAAACCGGATGGAATAGCATGCCGCTGCAAGAGGCTGTGGTAGCCATGCTGGTTCAGTATGCCTTCAATTTTCAATAAATCCCCAACAGTGTCACCAGCAAAGCACCCCACACCACCTCCTCCATGCTTCACAGTAGGAACCAGGCATGTAGAGACCATCTGTTCACCTTTTCTACGTCACACAAAGACACGGTGGTTGGAACCAAAAATCTCAAATTTGTACTCAGAGCAAAGCAGATTTCCACTGGTCTAATGTCCATTCCTTGTGTTCTTTCGTCCAAACAAGTCTCTTCTGCTTGTTGCCTGTCCTTAGCAGTGGTTTCCTAGCAGATATTCTACTATGAAGGCCTGATTCACACAGTCTCCTCTTAACCTTCCTGGCGGTAAGCCCGAGCTGAGCTCGGGGTAAGCCGCCGGAAGGCACCGCTCAGGCCCCGCTGGGCCGATTTGCATAATTTTTTTTTGCTGCACGCAGCTAGCACTTTGCTAGCTGCGTGCAGTGCCCGATCGCCGCCGCTACCCGCCGATCCGCCGCTATCCGTCGCGCCGCAGCCCCCCCCCCCCCCCACACACCCCGTGCGCTGCCTGGCCAATCAGTGCCAGGCAGCTCTATGGGGTGGATCGGAATCCCCTTTGACGTCACGACGTCGACCCGCCCCGTCGCCATGGCGACGGGGGAAGCCCTCCGGGAGATCCCGTTCTTTGAACGGGATCTCCGGATCTCCGATCGCCACCGGCGATCGGAGGGGCTGGGGGGATGCCGCTGAGCAGCGGCTATCATGTAGCGAGACTTTGTCTCGCTACATGAAAAAAAAAAAAAAAAAAAAAAAAAAAAAAAAAAAAAAAATTTAAAAAAAAAAGATTTGCTGCCCCCTGGCGATTTTTTTGCAAACCGCCAGGAGGGTTAACAGTTGTTCTAGAGATGTGTCTGCTGCTATAACTGTGTGGCATTTACCTGGTCTCTAATCTGAGCTGATGTCAACCTGTGATTTCTGAGGCTGGTGACTCGGATGAACTTATCCTCCACAGCAGAGTGACTCTTGGTCTTCCTTTACTGGGGCGGTCCGGACGTGAGCCACTTTGTAGCGGTTGATGGTTTTTGAGACTGCACTTGGGGAAACTTTCAAAGTTTTCCCAATTTTTCGGACTGACTGACCTTCATTTCTTAAAGTAATGACGGCCACTCGTTTTTCTTTACTTAGCTGCTTTTTTCTTGCCATAATACAAACTCTAACAGTTTATTCAGTAGGACTATCAGCTGTGTATCCACTTGACTTCTCCACAACGCAACTGATGGTCCCAACCCCATTTATAAGGCAAGAAATCCCACTTATTAAACCTGACAGGGCACACCTGTGAAGTGAAAACCATTTCAGGTGACTGCCTCTTGAAGTTCATCAAGAGAATGCCAAGATTGTGCAAAGCAGTAATCAAAGCAAAAGGTGGCTACTTTGAAGAACCTAGAATATGACATATTTTCAGTTGTTTTACACTATTTGGTTATGTACTATACAGTGGTGTGAAAAACTATTTGCCCCCTTCCTGATTTCTTATTCTTTTGCATGTTTGTCACACTTAAATGTTTCTGCTCATAAAAAACCGTTAACCATTAGTTAAAGATAACATAATTGAACACAAAATGCAGTTTTAAATGATGGTTTTTATTATTTAGTGAGAAAAAAAAAACTCAAAACCTACATAGCCCTGTGTGAAAAAGAAATTGCCCCCTGAACCTAATAATTGGTTGGGCCACCCTTAGCAGCAATAACTGCAATCAAGCGTTTGCGATAACTTGCAACAAGTCTTTTACAGTGCTCTGGAGGAATTTTGGCCCACTCATCTTTGCAGAATTGTTGTAATTCAGCTTTATTTGAGGGTTTTCTAGCATGAACTGCCTTTTTAAGGTCATGCGACAACATCTCAATAGGATTCAGGTCAGGGCTTTGACTAGGCCACTCCAAAGTCTTCATTTTGTTTTTCTTCAGCCATTCAGAGGTGGATTTGCTGGTGTCTTTTGGGTCATTGTCCTGCTGCAGCACCCAAGATCGCTTCAGCTTGAGTTAAACAGATGGCCGGACATTTTCCTTCTCTATTTTTTGGTAGACAGTAGAATTCATGGTTCCATCTATCACAGCATGCCTTCCAGGTCCTGAAGCAGCAAAACAACCCCAGACCATCACACTACCACCACCATATTTTACTGTTGGTATGATGTTCTTTTGCTGAAATGCTGTGTTACTTCTACGACAGATTTAACAGGACACGCACCTTCCAAAAAGTTCAACTTTTGTCTCGGCGGTCCACAAGGTATTTTCCCACAAGTCTTGGCAATCATTGAGATTTTTTTTTTTTTTTTTTTAGCAAAATTAGACGAGCCTTAATGTTCTTTTTGCTTAAAAGTGGTTTGCGCCTTGGATATCTGCCATGCAGGCCGTTTTTGCTCAGTCTCTTTCTTATGGTGGAGTTGTGAACACTGACCTTAATTGAGGCAAGTGAGGCCTGCAGTTCTTTAGATGTTGTCCTGGGGTCTTTTGTGGCCTCTCGGATGAGTTTTCTCTGCGCTCTTGGGGTAATTTTGGTTGGCCAGCCACTCCTTTTGTGGATAATGGCTCTCACTGTGGTTTGCTGGAGTCCCAAAGCTTTAGAAATGGCTTTATAACCTTTACCAGACTGATAGATCTCAATTACAGTACTTTTGTTCTCATTTGTTCCTGAATTTCTTTGGATCTTGGCATGATGTCTAGCTTTTGAGGTGCTTTTGGTCTACTTCTCTGTGTCAGATAGCTCCTATTTAAGTGATTTCTTGATTGAAACAGGTGTGGCAGTAATCAGGCCTGGGGGTGACTAAAGAAATTGAAATCAGGTGTGATAAACCACAGTTCAGTTATTTTTTAACAAGGGGGGGGGCAATCACTTTTTCACACAGGACCATGTAGGTTTTGAGTTTTTTTTCCTTCCTTCAGGGCAAGGTGAGACGTCGCCCCTCCCAGACGCAGGAACAGACAGCACTTCCCCTATAAAAGAATCAAATGGTTAGTCCACCCTCAGTGCTGTTTGTTCCTGCGTCCAGGCAGGTCGGCATCTCCCCTTGGGATTGAGCCTGTGTGCTGGGCTGCAGGTGTCATTTCCTAGGGTGGCGGAGACGATGGTACTGAGGTCGTCTCGCCTTCACCTCACACTGGGCTGTGTCTGTGAGGTTGCCTACCTTTCTCAGCCGAATGTGGTGGAGCAACAGTGGAAGGCACGGCTTTCCTTTCCACCTACGGAGGAGTCGGAGCGGGAGAGGACCGGACGCTGGTGAGTCACGCGTGTGTTGGATGCGGAGGTAGATTCGCATGAGGCTGGTGGATGCGTAGTTTCCGGCGGGTATGCCGGAGACTGCCTCTTGAGTCTGTTGGTCCGGGTATCTGTCACTTCCGGTTCCGGCTCCAGTTCCGCCTTGCGTGACGTCCGTGGGCGGAAGTGTTTAAAGGAAAGAGCGCGTGCAGGCTGGTGGCGGCGTTTTTTTGTTACTCTGCAGTGGACAGACTGCAGTCCTTGGGCAGGATATCGTGGCATGATGTCTGCCTCAGATAAGACTGAGAGTAATCCAGCCGCCCAGAAGGTGAGGCAGAGGGTCTCTTTCTGGGGATTGCATGCATATTCATTGGGCTATCTGTATCTTATACTGCTTTGTATGTTATTGCAGGCCAAAACAACTGAAGCAGTGAGGCCTCCTCCTACTTATAAGAGATGCCCTGTATGTAATGTGAAATTGCCATTGCCCTATGCCAAAACTTTATGTCAGCAATGCACTGATAAGATTTTGGGGGAACAAGGTGGGCCTTCGGTCCAAGAGACCTTGCAAGCTTTTAGAGAAGAGATAAATTCCTCATTAGCTTCATTTAAATCCTCTTTGTCTGTAGCTGCAGCTTCTACATCTCAGAGTACTGTATCTGTGACTCCAGCGATTGAGGGGGAAGGTCAGGAGCAGTTGGATGTGAATGAAAGTTCAGCTGATTCAGATTCAAAAGAGGTAGAAATTGATACGCCTTCCCGGTTCAGGTTTCGGGTAGAAGATACCGAAGCTCTGATCGCGGCGATTAATGAAACACTGGAATTAAACAATGAGGCAGCGGTTTCTTTATCCCTTCATGACCAATTATATAAAGGTATGGAGGAAAAGAAAGGTCTCACGTTTCCGGTGCATAATGCTATCAAACAGACAATTCTGAAAGAGTGGAAGGATCCAGAAAAGAGGCTGTTTATTTCCAAAGCATTGAAACGCAGATTTCCTTTTACGGGTGAGGATTCGGCGTTATGGGACAAATGTCCAAAATTGGACTCTCCTTTTTCGCAGGTGTCGAAACAGGGGGATTTGGCATTTGAGGATCTAGGGGATCTTAAAGATCCTGCAGACAAAAAGATTGATGCCTACCTTAAAAGAACATGGGAAGCGAATGCGGCTACCTTTAGACCAGCTATAGCTTCAACATGTGTGGCTAGAACATTGGAGCTGTGAATTAACCAGCTCAAGGCAAATATTTTAGCAGGGGCTTCAGTAGAGCAGCTGATGGAATCAATTACGATTCTGAATAAGGCGGCAAATTATCTGGCGGATGCTTCCGCAGAGACTATTAGATTTACAGCCAGGTCTACTGCCCTGGTAAATGTTTCTCGGAGAGCTTTGTGGCTCAAGACTTGGGATGGTAATTTAGCATCCAAAAATAGATTATGTGGAGTCCCCTTTTCAGGAGATCTGTTATTTGGGCCAGATTTAGATCTAGCGTTGGAAAGAACTTCTAATAAGAAGAAGACATTTCCAAAGAAACAAAAAGTGTCTAATAAAAAATATTTTCGCAAGCCAGCGGCAAACCAAAAAGAGTCATACAAAGATCAAAAAGGGAATAAAAGGTGGTTTGGTGATAAATCCAGAAGAGGAGGATTCAGATCGAAGCCATCAGAGGGGCAGTCAAAACCACAATGACTTGTGTCAGGCGGTCGGGGGAAGACTAAAATATTTTTGCCACACTTGGTCAAAGTGGGTGAAAAGTCCATTTATTCGGCAAACAATCAGATTTGGTTACCAAATCGAGTTTGCCTCACCCCCTCCCTCAAGGTTTGTGATCTCAAGACCGCCAAAAGACTTAAGTTTAGTTCCAGAAATGTTGAACATTATAGAGAACATGTTAAAGCAAAATGTAATTGGCAGGGTTCCAAAGAAGGAACAAAGAGAAGGGTTTTATTCAACGATTTTTCTGGTGAAAAAGCAATCAGGGAAATATCGTTTGATTCTAAATTTAAAGAAACTGAACCCGTTTATCAGGAAGAAGAAGTTCCGGATGGAATCAATATTCACCATAAGGGAACTATTTCCGGAGGCATTCATGGTCTCATTAGACCTCAGGGATGCTTATTGGCATGTGCCAATTCACAAACGATCCCAAAAATTCTTAAGGTTTGCCCTTCAGGTAAATGGAATACTGATGCAGTTTCAATTCCTATGCCTCCCGTTTGGGATCACTTCCGCACCAAGAATGTTCACAAAAATTCTGGGGGAAGCTTTGATTCCTTTAAGAGAAAGGTCGATCATGGTAATTCCTTATCTAGACGACCTTTTGATAATGGGCAATTCAGTGGCAGAATTAAAGAATCACCTGCAGGCGGTTTCAGATCATCTGCAGTCATTAGGTTGGATAATAAATCAAGAAAAGTCATGCCTACTACCAAACCAAAGAATGTTGTTCTTGGGCATTTCAATAGATGCGCTGGATCAAAAGTTCTATCTTCCAAAGGAAAAAGGGGAAAAATTAAAAAATGCAATTCTGACCCTTCAAAAAGAATGGCAACCTTCATTAAGAATGATTTCACAGGTGTTGGGAATAATGTCATCAACAATGGTAGCTGTACCGTGGGCATTGTCGCATCTCAGGAAGCTTCAAAATTTCCTGTTGGAAAATTGGGATGGACAACCTCGAAGTCTGGACTTCAGGGTGTCCATTCCAACACTAGTGAAGTCATCACTGCAGTGGTGGTTGGAGGACTCCAATCTACTGAAAGGCAATCTGTGGAAATATCCAACAGAGAAGATTCTAACCACGGACGCAAGTTCGTGGGGATGGGGTGCTCATGTGGACCATGCAGCATTTCAGGGCAGATGGTCAAGACAGGAGTCCCAGAGCTCTTCGAATTTGAGAGAATTGAAAGCTGTGGGTTTGGCACTGACTCAGGCAAAAGAGATAATATTCAAGACACATGTATTAGTACAGTCAGACAATGTTACGACAGTAGCATTCATAAACAAACAGGGAGGCACGAGGTCCCGGTTATTACAGGAAGCTGCGGCAGAGATTTTATTCTGGGCAGAAGAGAATGTGTTGTCCTTGAGAGCGGTTCATCTCAGGGGCACTTTGAATTTAGATGCGGACAAGTTGAGCAGAAACAAAATTCTAGCCTCAGAATGGTCACTGAACAAACAAGTATTTCTGCTGATCACGGAAAGATGGGGTGTTCCGTCAGTAGACCTGCTAGCATCTCAAGAGAATGCGCAGACACAAAGCTATTTCTCGTTGAATCCAATGGACAATGCATTAGGGATAAATGCGTTCGATTACCAGTGGGACTTTCCGTTGATTTATGTTTTTCCTCCCCTGAACATGATCCCGGCAGTGCTGGAGAAATGGAGGAAGGACCGAAGGAAAATGATTCTGATAGCTCCTGTGTGGCCAAGAAGATCTTGGTTTGCGGTAATGAAAAGGTTCACGGTGGGACAACCGTGGTTACTGCCCCTCAGACCAGATTTATTGGTCCAAGGAGATCTTTGGCATCCACATCCAGATCGACTGAATCTGGCGGTATGGATCCTGAACTGACTTGGTTAAAGAGCATGGGGGTGTCAGATAAAGCAGCCTCAACGTTGATTGGAAGTCGCAAGGAGGTAACAAGGAAAATTTATTTAAAGTATTGGAAAGTTTTCCATCTCTGGCTGAAAAAGTCTAAGTTTGATAGCATGTCTATCCCAGCAATTCTGGATTTTCTCCAGGAAGGTTGGGAAAAGAACGTGTCGGTCAGTACTCTGAGAGTACAAATGGCAGCGCTTACCGCGTTCTCTGGTGTGCCCATTTCTACCTCTCCTTTAATTGTAAGATTTATGAAAGCAGTTTCAAGAAAACTTCCCGTTTTCAAACCATACGTGTCTCCTTGGGATCTGTCTGTGGTTCTGCAGGGTCTAGTCAAGGCTCCTTTTGAACCACTAAGAGATTGTACGCTTAAAGTTCTTACTTATAAGGTAGTTTTCTTAATAGCAATTACTACGGCGAGGCGAGTTAGTGAGATTCAGTCCCTGTCAATTAAAAGTCCTTACTTTCAAGATTTTCAGGACAGGTTGGTACTTCAGACAGATCCAAAATTTTGTCCTAAGGTGATGTCAAAATTTCACAGGTCCCAGGATATTGTGTTACCAACCTTTTGTGTGAATCCGAGGAATGAAAAAGAACAGAGTTTCCATTACTTAGATGTTAGAAGATGTGTATTAGAATATCTGGCCAGAACGGCGGATATCAGAAAGTCAGATGCATTATTCATTTTACATACAGGTAAAAATTCAGGCCAGGCAGCTTCTAAATCGACTATAGCTAATTGGATTAAATTAGCAATTATTGAGGCTTATAAGGTTATGAATGTTGATCCGCCAGCTTCCTTTAAGGCACATTCGACTAGGGCCATGGCGGCTTCATGGGCAAATAGAGCAGGGGCATCTCCTGAACAGATTTGCAAGGCGGCAACATGGTCAACGTTCTCTACGTTCATTCGCCACTACCGGATTGACGCATTATCTGCTCATGACCAAGCGTTTGGGAGAAAAATTCTTCAAGCGGTGGTCCCACCCTAAGGTTATATTACTTGTTTATCGTCTCACCTTGCCCTGAAGGATTGTGGGGAAAAAGCAGAGTTAGTACCTGCTAACGATGTTTTCAACAATCCTTCAGGGCAACGATCCCACCCGGGTGTTGTTGTCTTGTCAGATAGTAGCACTGATTGTGGGTTAGTGGATTGTTCACCTGTCGGGTACTTGTCTAAACGCACTGAGGGTGGACTAACCATTTGATTCTTTTATAGGGGAAGTGCTGTCTGTTCCTGCGTCTGGGAGGGGCGACGTCTCACCTTGCCCTGAAGGATTGTTGAAAACATCGTTAGCAGGTACTAACTCTGCTTATTTTCCCACAAGTCTTGGCAATCATTGAGATTTTTTTTTTTTTTTAGCAAAATTAGACGAGCCTTAATGTTCTTTTTGCTTAAAAGTGGTTTGCGCCTTGGATATCTGCCATGCAGGCCGTTTTTGCTCAGTCTCTTTCTTATGGTGGAGTTGTGAACACTGACCTTAATTGAGGCAAGTGAGGCCTGCAGTTCTTTAGATGTTGTCCTGGGGTCTTTTGTGGCCTCTCGGATGAGTTTTCTCTGCGCTCTTGGGGTAATTTTGGTTGGCCAGCCACTCCTTTTGTGGATAATGGCTCTCACTGTGGTTTGCTGGAGTCCCAAAGCTTTAGAAATGGCTTTATAACCTTTACCAGACTGATAGATCTCAATTACAGTACTTTTGTTCTCATTTGTTCCTGAATTTCTTTGGATCTTGGCATGATGTCTAGCTTTTGAGGTGCTTTTGGTCTACTTCTCTGTGTCAGATAGCTCCTATTTAAGTGATTTCTTGATTGAAACAGGTGTGGCAGTAATCAGGCCTGGGGGTGACTAAAGAAATTGAAATCAGGTGTGATAAACCACAGTTCAGTTATTTTTTAACAAGGGGGGGGGGCAATCACTTTTTCACACAGGGCCATGTAGGTTTTGAGTTTTTTTTCCTCACTAAATAATAAAAACCATCATTTAAAACTACATTTTGTGTTCAATTATGTTATCTTTGACTAATAGTTAGCGGTTTTTGATGAGCAGAAACATTTAAGTGTG
Organism: Hyperolius riggenbachi; assembly: GCF_040937935.1. NCBI lineage: Eukaryota > Metazoa > Chordata > Amphibia > Anura > Hyperoliidae > Hyperolius > Hyperolius riggenbachi. The sequence continues at coordinate 400,331,537 of NC_090647.1, read as the reverse complement.
ACAAACATGCAAAAGAATAAGAAATCAGGAAGGGAGCAAATAGTTTTTCACACCACTGTACTTCCACGTGTTAATTTATAGTTTGGATGCCTTCAGTGTGAATCTACAATGTTCATAGTCATGAATATAAAGAAAACGCTTTAGAGGAGCTGTTAGGTATAAGGTCTCAGAGGAAAAAAAAACATATATCAGTAGCTAAAGATTGGCTGTACTTACATTACATATGCATTTCACTGTCCACGTTTGGATTTCACAGAATTTGTATATAGTATTTGCAGAGAATGATGCTCCTGACAGCTCATGGCAGGTTCCATGTTTGTCTGTCTCCTATGAAGCCAATTGTGTCGTCATGTCCTCCCTGCTTTCTGATGAATCGACTCAGAAAAAAGACAAAACTACTGTGCAGTGAATATTAATTAGCCATGTGGCTAGGAACAATAGCGGACTCATGCAGTATACTCTGCCCTGTGATTTTTCAGTGCTGTAAGCTGGACTGTGTTACACACTGTTGTAACATGAGCCTGTAACTTCTCACTAGCAGTAGAGGGGAGGACCCAAGGTGGGAAAAAGCAGCCCCAGAATGCTTTGCAGTATGGTATGCGGCCTCTCTACCTCTTAAGAGCTTGGGTCTAACAGCCTTGCTGTTCAGCACACATCAAAAGTAAGAGAGATTTTTAACTTCAGTATTGCCTTTTTGGCTTCCTTCTAAACTGTTTAACACAGGAGAATAGAGGTTTAAATTAGCTTTTGCAGCCTGACAGTTACTCTTTTGAATGAGATGGTGTGTCCAAACGTTTGGTCTGTACTATAGATCTTCCATCCTGTCAAATAGATCAAATCAATCGAAATCTATCAAAATCGGCAAAAAAATAAATAAAAAAAAATCGATCGAATGGGGAATTTAAAAGAATACATTTCTGATCGATCGATTCTATAGAAATCGACCGATGGCTGAAATCGAACAGTGTTTGGGCCCCTTTACTTTTTTAAGCTTCCAAAGAGCAAAAATATAATATAATTAACTACTCGCCGACCGCACACTCATACCGTGCGGCAGCAAAGTGGTAGCTGGAGGACCAGCGATGCAGTTCTGCATCGCCAGGTGCCTCCCTAATTAATCAGGAAAGGCCGCTCGCGCGAGCGGCCGTTTCCTGTCAGATCACGGAGCGGGTCTCCGTAAATAGCCTGCGAGTCGCTGATTGCGGCTCGCAGACTAAATGTAAACGTAGGAGACACATGTCTCCTTTGTTTACATTGTACGGCGCTGCTGCGCCGTAAGGCAGATCGGCGATCCCCGGCCAATCAGCGGCCGGGGATCGCCGCCATGTGACAGCCTGTCACTGGCTGCACAGGACGGATAGCGTCCTGTGCAGCCCCGATCACCGGGGGGGAGCAGGTAGGAGAGGGAGAGGGGAATTTCGCCGCGGAGGGGGGCTTTGAGGTTCCCCCCCCCCGCAACACCCAGGCAGGCAGAAGAGATCAGACCCCCCCCTTGCACATCATCCCCATAGGGGGGAAAAAGGGGGGCAATCTGATCTCTCTGCCTGCTACCTGATCTGTGCTGGGGGCAGCAGAGCCCACCCAGCACAGATCACTAAAAACAGCGCTGGTCCTTAAGGGGGGGGTAAAGGGTGGGTCATCAAGTGGTTAAGGTGAAAAAAGTAATATTAAAATTATGTTAATCACGAACAACTTACTTTGAGTCATTTTGCTTGTAAATGTGCTGAAAGGTTATATTTATCAAACAGGTGATAAGTCATGTTTGGGAAGTTTTGTGAATAGAGCCCATTGTGTGTAGCTCCACACTGCAATGTGACACCCATAATTTACGGTGTATCATTGAAGTATCTTTTGCTCAGAAAGTTTTCATGGTATGCATGTTTTAGGGTGTATTGGAGGCATGCAGGGGCCTGTCTTAAAGTGGAACAAAATTGACCAATTCCCCCCTCCCCCCATAAAAAGTGTTTTACTTACCTGGGGCTTCTACTAGCCCCCTGCAGCCACCCTGTGCCCACGCTGGGACAAACAGATCCTCCAGTCCCCCGCAGCAAGTCAGTTTCGTTTTTGGCAATTGGCCAGTCAATGGTTATTGCGAGATTCTCTTGTACTGCTCATGCGCAGGACACTCCTGGCAATGGGGGCATGATCAAGGACACACAAGGCCAAGCAAGCACAGTTTCCATCAATTAGCCAGTCGACAAAAATTAAAGGAGTCATCAGGGTAAATAGAGTAAAATGAGTGGTACTTAGCGGGGGCTTTCTCCAGCCCCAATCTCCCAGGACCTCCCTCACCGCAGCTCTGCCCGCAGCCGTTCGCCGGAGCTCCGACCCGGTCCCCGGCGATGACGTCAGAGCGACCTGGAGGTCGCTCTGTACTGCGATTGGCGCTGTCAATCACCGCCATGTGGGCCGGAGCAGACTGCGCAGGCGCAGAACTACTGCACAGTTTGTTCCGGCCCATGTGGCGGTGATTGACAGCGCCGATCGCACAGGCGCAGTACAGAGCGACCTCCAGGTGCGATCGGCGCTGTCAATCACCGCCACATGGGCCGGAACAAACTGTGCAGTAGTTCTGCGCCTGCGCAGTCTGCTCCGGCCCACATGGCGGTGATTGACAGCGCCAATCGCAGTACAGAGCGACCTCCAGGTCGCTCTGACGTCATCGCCGGGGACCGGGTCGGAGCTCCGGCGAACGGCTGCGGGCAGAGCTGCTGCGAGGAAGGTCCTGGGAGCTTGGGGCTGGAGGAAGCCCCCGGTAAGTACCACTCATTTCACTCTATTTGCCCTGATGACTCCTTTAAACTGACTCGCTTCGGGGGACCGGAGGATCGGTTCGTCCCAGCACAGGCACAGGGCGGCTGCAGGGGGGCTAGCAGAAGCCATAACTAACTTTCATTGCCGCCAACTTTTAAGTCGATGTCCACCGCGCCTGCATGGCCCCTCATTCACACTCCCGTCACCTGGAAAGTCCTGCGCAGTACAAGATTCTCTCGTACTGCGCAGGATGCTCCCAGTAACGGGAGCGTGAACGTGTGCAGCTATCAACCTGCCAGCAGGCAGTAACGATACTTAGCCGCAGCAGGGGACCAGAGGATCGTTCCAGGACGGCGTGGGCACAGGGTGGCTGGCAGAAGCCCAGGGCAAGTGAAACTTATTTTCAAAATCATTTAAAGTTTCCTATAAAAATGTCCCTCTTACCTATCTCAAAATGTTAATAGGTATGTGAGCACACTTTTAAGTGACAATTAACATCCTTAGCTCCCCATGTTTGAGTACTAGATGAGGAAAATGCCTCACAGGCATTAAAACATTTCATTTTACAACTCTGTATAAATAAGTGCTGTATATTTAAAAGATATACTTACAATGATGCACCCTTCTATGCGCATGTTTACTTGCTCATAGAGCCACACTTGGATTCGAGATCTCTGTAACAAAATTAAATTAAATCAGCACTGACATCACATGAGACATAAATACAGTATTGCAAATTAAACGCACAAAATATACTTACATTCTGAAGATACCTGAAGATGAGGTTCTTAAAATGATGTTAAAGAAAACAAAAATTGATTGGGAACTTGCATATGGTATACATTCCTAATTCTGAGCACACACACAAACTTTAATGTAATTGATTTAATCACAAATAATAATTAAAAACACCTTTCTGGCTCACTCATTTGATTAAATGGCCTTTACTGAAAACATTCAAATTACTTTAACCGATCAGTTTTCATATCAGAATAACCATTATTCCCTCTTAAATACAGTCAGCAATTGCACGTGCAAGTCAGTAAATATATCGCCCAATTCACAGCTAAATATATAGCCCTCTACAGCCTTGGATTTCCACGCAGAAGCGAAGAAATCTAATACTACGCTAATACGTTTATAAACTTACACAACAAAGCAAATAAACCGCCCATACAAACCAACACGTGTTACGTCTATCCATAACCGTTTCACGGTATATGCAAGCATGTACTGAAAACCACCTGATACACTCATTGACGCAACGAAAAGGATACAATGGGCTGGACCATCACTTTCTGCACTTTTTGACCCTGTCCGCGGTAAGCCATTTTTCACCTTTCGAGAAGCTCAAACGCGCTAAAGCGACCGGAACCGGAAATGTCGTAAATAAAGCTAGACGGAAAAATTTGGCGCACATTTGCACTCCGTCATAAGTCAGCCATGTTAAGTAGTGGCGGTGTAGTGTCAGAATGGGCAGCTCCGCAGATTGGGCAGCTCTGTTGGGTCTGCGCATGCGGATGTAGTATGTGCGTGCTGCGTCATCCTCCTCGCTGAAGCGTGAAGGAACTAGAAATGGGAAGTCCGGTGTAATGTCTAATTGAGCTGCCCGGAAGCTCCCTTCCACACTGAGTAGCACGCATGCTCAGTGTGAAGTGAATTATGCTGCTGATGGTAAAATAATAAATATCTCCGCTCCCACACCTCTTACACTCCCCAAATTTTTAGGGTAGGGAGAGGATCCCCCGAACGACCTCTATGCCAAATTGCAGCCCCCAAGCCCCGCTGGTTCAGGAGATAGATTAGAGAAACCTCTCTCTGGGAACCAGTGGGTCTGGGGGACTGCAATTTGGCATAGAGGTGGTTCGGGGGGTCCCCTCCCTACCCTGAAAATTTGGGGAGTGTAGGATGTGAAGAAAAAGAGATATTTAGTATTTTACCATCAGCAGCATAATTAAATAGCAAGAAGTTTTAAATCAGGATGATACCATTTATTGGCTAACTACAAATGAATAAGAATAAACAAGCTTTCGGCCTTGCAGCCTTCCTCAGGTTTACATCCTGTTAGTTTGCAAGCTGGTGGTACAGACAGCTTATATACCATAGCTCCCAACTGTCCCTTTTTCGGAGGGACAGTCCCTTTTTGGGAGCCTTGTCCCTCTGTCCCTCTTTCACCCTCATTTGTCCCTCTTTCAGGACTTTGTCCCTCTTTCTCATGGCCGGATTTCTGGCAAGGCCACATAGGCCATGGCCTAGGGCACCAGATAAACAAGGGGCGGCCTGCAGACAGTGGGCATTATTTGCAAGTGTCCAAACAAATGAAAGTGGTCAGGATAACTGCACTATTAGTACCAGCTGGCACCTGCCTGTGCTGTGCTACAGGCAGCTGCAGTCCGTTAACCAAACGTTTGTGAACAGTGTGTGACTAGCAAAAAGCCAGACCTTGTCCAATGACATAGCAGCAGCTCCAGGCAGTTACAGAAGGCCGGGTCTCACACACTTGGTGTGGGGGGATGAAAGGACCAGGGGCAGCACCAGCAAATAGTAGAGAATACAGAAGGCAGCCTCTCACAGTACCCATTTCTTAATTATTGATTGGCCAGCGCTGTTACCCTGGAGACAGCAGTGGGTACAGGACTCACTTTTACGTGTTGATGACCCCACCCAATGTCCAATTGTGAGCCACTTTTGACTATGTGTGTGTGGTGGACGGCTCCCACCACGCCCATCACCTGTAGATCGCTTGATTAACCAGTTCCACCGTGTGACATGATTGATTCACTTCACGTTGCCATGGAGACCTCGGCACTAGCCCCAATAGTGGACACCAAAGGCTCAAAAATTTTTGGATGGGTGTGTGTGGAGAGAGGTGGTAGGATACGGTTTCGGTTGGGGCGGCTGGTAATAGTCGGCCTTGGGTGGTAAGAAGTACAAATCCGGCCCAGCTCTTTCTATGTAAATATATATATTTCTCTACTAAACATGTGTTTGATTGACTCTAAACTTTATTCCTAACCTTTAAATTGATATATTACTAATTTTAAAATGTGACTATGAAGGAAAATGAACCATGATAGAAAGGACCAGTGTGGTTTGAATTATAAAACAACATATGTTTCTTATGAAATCTTTATGATATGCATGACTAGAGGTGTGGTGAGGGCGTGGCCAGGGGTGTGGCAGGGGCGTGGCTTAAGTGTCCCTTTTTCTCATCTCAAAAAGTTGGGAGGTATGATATACATGCAACATCAAAAGGGAAGGACAGACTAACCAGCCAGCTCATGGTGACCCAGAACTCATTGGAGTGTGTAAGGGACTACAATGGTCCTAAAAGCCCCCTTACTAAGATGTGAAGAAAAACAAAAGTTTGCTTTCCTAAAACAGAAAGAATTTGCGATAATTCAGGTTGGAGTGAGCTTGAGATGTCTCCCAGAGCAACACTGCTGAATTTATGCAAATTAACCATTGTACCCTTAGAAGCTAAACACACCTCCAGAACCGCTGGAATGCAATGATGTGTCAGCTTGTTAATTTGTACAGAGCCATAATAATCCAACATGCATACAGACTGTTTCGGATTGTTTGATCCTCATCAGTGCATGACATGGATTAATTTGGCTCTATGGAGTAGGGCTTGTGAATCCGAGAGGCACAGACTAACCAGCAAGCTCATGGTGACCCAGAACTCATTGGAGTGTGTAAGGGACTACAATGGTCCTAAAAGCCCCCTTACTAAGATGTTGGATTATTATGGCTCTGTACAAATTAACAAGCTGACACATCATTGCATTCCAGCGGTTCTGGAGGTGTGTTTAGCTTCTAAGGGTACAATGGTTAATTTGCATAAATTCAGCAGTGTTGCTCTGGGAGACATCTCAAGCTCACTCCAACCTGAATTATCGCAAATTCTTTCTGTTTTAGGAAAGCAAACTTTTGTTTTTCTTCACATCTTAGTAAGGGGGCTTTTAGGACCATTGTAGTCCCTTACACACTCCAATGAGTTCTGGGTCACCATGAGCTTGCTGGTTAGTCTGTGCCTCTCGGATTCACAAGCCCTACTCCATAGAGCCAAATTAATCCATGCCATGCACTGATGAGGATCAAACAATCCGAAACAGTCTGTATGCATGTTGGATTATTATGGCTCTGTACAAATTAACAAACTGACACATCATTGCATTCCTGCGGTTCTGGAGGTGTGTTTAGCTTCTAAGGGTACAATGGTTAATTTGCATAAATTCAGCAGTGTTGCTCTGGGAGACATCTCAAGCTCACTCCAACCTGAATTATCGCAAATTCTTTCTGTTTTAGGAAAGCAAACTTTTGTTTTTCATCAAAAGGGAAAACAGATATTTTTTTTCAAGCATAAATACGTCATTAAGTAGAGTGACCAGACGTCCCGGATTGCCCGGGACGCGTCCCGGATTCGGGGTCCGCTGTCCCAGGCTTAATGAGGTCCCGGGAAACGTCCCGCTTTCAGCAGCGGGACGTCCCGGCCTCTGGACTCTGGCCACTCTCTCCTCAATGAACTGGCAGCGGCGTCTATAGACGCCGTGCCAGTTCAGTGCCCGCAGCCCCGCTCCAGCCTCCTCTTCCGGTGTCTGTTCCGACACCGGCAGAGCAGAGCAGGGCTACGGCAAGATGGCTGCCGAAGCCCTGTACTGGAGACTATTTGTGTCTCCAGTACAGGGCTTCGGGCGCTATCTTGCCGTAGCCCTGTTAGCGCGGGAGACTGCAGGAGAAGTAAGACGGTCCCAGGAGCAGCGCGCCAGAGGCCGGAGACTTCTGCCAGGTGAGTAAATCGATGCTTTCTTTTCCAGGTGAAATGTTTGCCCGCATTGTTTCTTTTACAGGTGAAATGTTTGCCCGCATTGTTTCTTTTCCAGGTGAAATGTTTGCCCGCATTGTTTCTTTTACAGGTGAAATGTTTGCCCACATTGTTTCTTTTACAGGTGAAATGTTTGCCCGCATTGTTTCTTTTACAGGTGAAATGTTTGCCCGCATTGTTTCTTTTACAGGTGAAATGTTTGCCCGCATTGTTTCTCTTCCGGTGAAATGTTTGCCCGTATGGTTTCTTTTCCGGTGAAATGTTTGCCCGCAGTGCGTTTCTTTTCCGGTGAAATGTTTGCCCGCATTGCATGTCTTTTCCGGTGAAATGTTTGCCCGCATTGCGTTTCTTTTCCGGTGAAATGTTTGCCCGCATTGCGTTTCTTTTCCGGTGAAATGTTTGCCCGCATTGCGTTTCTTTTCCGGTGAAATGTTTGCCCGCATTGCGTTTCTTTTCTGGTGAAATGTTTGCCCGCATTGCGTTTCTTTTGTACTGACATGTTGCCCGCATTGCGTTTATTTTGTACTGACATGTTTGCCCGCATTGCGTTTATTTTGTACTGACATGTTTGCCCGCATTGCGTTTATTTTGTACTGACATGTTTGCCCGCATTGCGTTTATTTTGTACTGACATGTTTGCCCGCATTGCGTTTATTTTGTACTGACATGTTTGCCCGCATTGCGTTTATTTTGTACTGACATGTTTGCCCGCATTGCGTTTACTTTGTACTGACATGTTTGCCCGCATTGTATTTATTTTATACTGACATGTTGCCCGCATTGCGGTTATTTTGTGCTGACATGTTGCCTATTGCATTTATTTTCTGGTGTCCGGGTAACCGTTACTGCATTTATTATTTAATGGTCATAGATGGCTATGTTTGCTGCTTTGTGGTTACGGTATACTATTAGCTAATTAAAAACAATGGTGCATGAGCCAGCCTGGGGCCCCGGGAACTCTCACTGCCTGGGGCCCCAGAACCAGCATCTAACACCATATATGCGCGCAGCCAAAACCTTGGAGCTGCCACCTCCAAGGCCTGTCTCCTACTGCTCTAAAACTTACCAAACACACAATTGGAGAAACTCACTCCCAAACAGTTCTCTGCTGCTTTATAAAACCTGCAGGCTGCTTATAAGCCAATGAGAAGTGCACACATAATACACCTAGCTTGCAGTGATAATCAAGCAGAAGCTGAGCAAGTCAGCCAATTAGTTGGAGAGGGCTTCAGTTGCATATAGACAATGGCTATATGACCAGCAGGGGGCACCAGCGTGCAGGGTATTCCCTCTCATCTGCCCCCCTCCTAACTAAACTGCATGGGATACTACAATAATTAAAAACAATGGTGCATGAGCCAGCCTGGGGCCCCAGGAACTCTCACTGCATGGGGCCCCAGAACCAGCATCTAACACCATATGTTGGCTCATGCACCATTGTTTTTAATTATTGTAGTATCCCATGCAGTTTAGTTAGGAGGGGGGCAGATGAGAGGGAATATCCTGCACGCTGGTGCCCCCTGCTGGTCATATAGCCATTGTCTATATGCAACTGAAGCCCTCTCCAACTAATTGGCTGACTTGCTCAGCTTCTGCTTGATTATCACTGCAAGCTAGGTGTATTATGTGTGCACTTCTCATTGGCTTATAAGCAGCCTGCAGGCTTTATAAAGCAGCAGAGAACTGTTTGGGAGTGAGTTTCTCCAATTGTGTGTTTGGTAAGTTTTAGAGCAGTAGGAGACAGGCCTTGGAGGTGGCAGCTCCAAGGTTTTGGCTGCACTCACATATGGTGTTAGATGCTGGTTCTGGGGCCCCAGGCAGTGAGAGTTCCCGGGGCCCCAGGCTGGCTCATGCACCATTGTTTTTAATTATTGTAGTATCCCATGCAGTTTAGTTAGGAGGGGGGCAGATGAGAGGGAATATCCTGCACGCTGGTGCCCCCTGCTGGTCATATAGCCATTGTCTATATGCAACTGAAGCCCTCTCCAACTAATTGGCTGACTTGCTCAGCTTCTGCTTGATTATCACTGCAAGCTAGGTGTATTATGTGTGCACTTCTCATTGGCTTATACGCAGCCTGCAGGCTTTATAAAGCAGCAGAGAACTGTTTGGGAGTGAGTTTCTCCAATTGTGTGTTTGGTACGATATACTATTAGCATCACACAGTTTCTGCACACCCATGATGCAAAGTCTCGTTTGTCCACATCATGGCGTAAACACTGCTTTCTTATGCCTCGCTGTTACATCATTACGTTAGCTCCGCCCATACAATGTCATGGCCACGCCCATTTTTCGCGCCGCCCCCCTCAGTCTTCGTCGCTGCGCGCTCCTCAGTCCTCCCCACTTTTCGCCGCCCCTCCCCCCCCCACGCCCCCCTCCCCGTCCCAGGTTGGACCCACAAAAATCTGGTCACTCTACATTAAGATGCCTTAATTCAAACAGATCATCCAAATGGGGTAAGATAAGGATCCTTGCTTACTCCATTGCTCACAGACCTGGTATTAGGATTGACCCAGAGGTATCGTAAATTCTTAGTTCACAAGTTCAGCTAGAGTGGCTGAGACAGTTTAAATATCATCAATCTCATACCAATATAGAAAGTTGTTGTCCTTATTCAAACCCTTTTGCACAGCTTTGAACCAATTTATAAATTTTGTTTCTGCTATTAATCGGTAATTTGGTGTTTTGAAGCCGCCCTTCAGGGCAGTGACACGAAGATCATCCATGCTGTGTCCGTTGGACCGAAAGTGTGTAGCAACTGGGAGTCCAGATTTGGTATCATTAATAGTGTGCCTGTGTCCATTCATACGTTTGCGCAGAGTTTGTCCAGTTTCTCCCACGTACATAACATTGGGGCATTTAGCACACATGATCAGATATACCAGATTGGTGGACCCACAGGAAAATTTACCTTGTACTCTGTACTCCTGTTGTGAACCTGGTATCGTTACCCTGTCAGTGGAGTAAATGTGTCTGCAGCTCCCACATATTTTTTGTCGGCAGGGTGATGTTCCCTTTTGTTGAGGCCTATTCAAAGAGCTCCTGACAATCATCTGTTTTAGATTGTGTGGTTGCCGATATGACAAGAGTGGAGGTTTAGGGAATATCGTTCTCAGTCTGTGATCCTTGTGTAAAATGGGATGAAGTTCCTTAGCAATCCTCCTTAAGATTTCCAGGTGTGGGTTGTAGGTGACAACCAAAGGGACACGTTCCTCTTTCTGGTTTTGCTTATATTTCAGGAGTTCAGTCCTGGGGATGTTGCTGGCTTTCCTGATTTGGGCCTCAGCCATGGGAGGACTGTAACCTTGTTTAATAAAAGTGTTCTTAAGGTGATCCAGGTGCTTGTCTCTGTCCATCCTGTCAGAAAAAACCCGGTTGTACCTTATTGCTTGGCTGTAAATTATAGAGTTCTTAATGTGCTTGGGATGAAAACTGTCATATCTTAGGTATGTGAGATGGTCTGTAGGTTTGCGATACACAGAGGTTTGTATGTTGTTTTCCCTGATGTACATGGTGGTGTCCAGAAAGTTAATCTCTGTGTGAGAGTAGGTAAGTTTCAATTTGATTGTAGGATGGAGGGCATTGAAGTTCTTGTGGAACTGGAGAAGATCATCCTCACTTGCGGACCAGATGATTAAAATATCATCAATGAAGCGGAAGTAGGCCCAGGGTTTTATGCCACATGCATTGAGGTATTCCTCTTCGATTTTGGCCATGAATAGATTTGCATACTGTGGAGCGAATCGCGAACCCATTGCCACGCCCATCTGCTGTAAATAGAGGTCCTGTCCAAAAGTGAAATAATTGTGAGTGAGAATGAATTTGATCAGTCCAGTAATAGGCTTTACAGGTATGCCCTGACCCTGAAGATATTTACGGCAGGCCGCAATACCATCATCATGGGGAATGTTCGTGTACAGGGACTCCACGTCCATCATGGCCAGTATGGTTCCCTCAGGTACTGGGCCGATGGCTGTCAGTTTGTTCAGGAGGTGGGTGGTATCCTGTAAGTAGCTGGGTCTTTTACAGACAAGAGGTTTCAAGATGTTTTCCAGCCACCCTGAGATGTTCTCTGTAAGAGTTCCGCTCCCTGAGATTATGGGCCTGCCTGGGTTTCCCTCTTTGTGGATCTTGGGAAGCATGTAAAAGCAGGCTGTTCTAGGCTCTTCAGGGACAAGGGTCCTTACATGTTGTCTGATGTTTGCAGGCAATCTGTTAACGATCCTATTAAGTGCCATCCTGTAGCTTTTGTGGGGTCCCCCTGTAATTTGGCATAGTGAGCGGTGTTGGATGGTGTTGTGTCTTTGTGCCTCCTGGATGTAGTCACTGGTGTTCATTATGACTATGGCACCACCTTTATCCGCTGGTTTAATAATAATGTCCTTATTCTCCTTAAGGGATCTGACGGCCTGTCGCTCCTGTGGTGTTACGTTCTGGGCCAGTGTCTTTCTTTTACTCAGGATCCTGTCAGAGATTCTGCGTCTGAATTTGTTGATGTATTTATCCAGGGCTGGGTTTTTTCCTTCTTTGGGGGTCCATCTTTTTTTCTTTTTTTTCTTTTTTTTCTTTTTAGATCTGGTGCGTTTTGGTCCATTATCCATTGTATCACAGGCTTCCTTATCATGGTAGTGTTCCTTGAGTCGCAGCTTTCTGAAAAATTCCTCCATATCTCCACAGAGTGCAATCCTGACTATGGGTCTCGCAGGGCAGAATGACAGGCCTTTGGAGAGTACTGACATTTCAGCTTCAGTAGCCTGATAAGAGGAAAGATTCATTACACCGGTGGGTTGCTCTTTTTCTGCTGCTTGTGCATCCAGGCGTCCACTCTTAATTCTAAGTCTCTGAAGTTTTTTCTTTTTGTTGTTAATTAGGAATCTCTGTAGTTTCCCATAGAAGGTTTGTGGTTTATCCCATGTATATCCAGTGGGGTCATCATTCAGAGACAGTTTCAGGCTCTGTATCTCATCCTTTGTAATCCTCTTACGGTTATAGCAGACTCTGTCATTCTGCCCTGCGAGACCCATAGACAGGATTGCACTCTGTGGAGATATGGAGGAATTTTTCAGAAAGCTGCGACTTTAGATGGTCTGTTTGAATTAAGGCATCTTAATGACGTATTTATGCTTGAAAAAAAAATATCTGTTTTCCCTTTTGATGTTGCATGTATATAAGCTGTCTGTACCACCAGCTTGCAAACTAACAGGATGTAAACCTGACGAAGGCTGCAAGGCCGAAAGCTTGTTTATTCTTATTCATTTGTAGTTAGCCAATAAATGGTATCATCCTGATCTAAAACTTCTTGCTTTTACTGATGGCTAACACGGTACAATACCCTACTGCTATAATTAAATAGAAACTGTGGCCGCACAGTCTCCTACTGCGCATGCGGGGCAGCGCAAATCCACAGGCAGCGTAATCAGACACAACACCGGTGTAATATCAGAATGGGCAGCCAGGAAGCAGCCTTCCTCACTGAGTATTACGCATGCTCAGTGGGAAGTTAGATGCTACTTTCCTGAAATAGCTCTGCTTCCCCACCTCCTACTAGAGATTAGTGTTGTCCGGAAAATGAACGATTTGGATCTTTGATCCGAATCTATTTTGTGAGTCAAATCATCAAAATAAGTGATTCGTATCATAAAAGGGGGCGGGGCCAGGAGCGGCACGCCCCCTCTCAGCAGGCAGCGGGGTCTTGGAAGCAGAGCAGAGATGGATCGCTCTGTTGGAGTGGAGGCAGCCTAGAACAGCCACAGGTAAATGAGAGAGAGGGGACATCGGTGCCACTGCCAGATATGTGTTGAGCACACATACTGGCTATAATGTGCTGCTCATTATAGGCTGTCTGTTCCGTAGTTGTGTACAGTGAACACATGGGAAGCTTTTGGCTCAGCTCATTAACTTTGCAGGCACTGTGATTGCAGGGCAATATGATCCTTCCAGACTCTGCTCTAAACAGCTGCACTTCACTTCTGGGAATGCTTTGGGGAGTGCTTTCTTTCACTGTGCGACGTTTGCTTTCACAGTATACAGATGAACATATAGGTGAAATATATTTAAAGCATATGATTGCAGCATGTGGGTATTGTGTGCAAACATTTCTGCTCTCTGCTCGTCCCTCCTCCCTTCTCTGTCCACTCCCTGCCCTCTGTCCATCTCCCTTTCTCTGTCTGTCCACCCCCCTCCCCTTCTCTGCCCACTGCAGGGAAAGACCTGTCCTGCTATTCATTTCACCCCCGAATGCTTCCGTAGTAAAATGATCCTAGATTCGGATCAAAGATCCGGATCTTTTCAATGATCCGATTCGAATCATCCGGATCATTGAAAAGATCCGAACTTCGCATCTCTACTAGAGATGGGAAGTTCGGATCTTTTCAATGATTTGGATGATTCGAATCGGATGATTGAAAAGATCCGGATCTTTGATCCGAATCTAGGATCATTTTACTAGGGAAGCATTCAGGGGTGAAATGACTACCAGGACAGGACTTTCCCTGCAGTGGACAGAGAAGGGGAGGGGGGTGGACACAGAGAAGGGGAGAAGATGGACAGAGGGCAGGGAGTGGACAGAGAAGGGAGGAGGGACGAGCAGAGAGCAGAAATGTTTGCACACAATACCCACATGCTGCAATCATATGCTTTACATATATTTCACCTATATGTTCATCTGTATACTTTGAATGCAAACGTCGCACAGTGAAAGAAAGCATTCCCAGAAGTGAAGTACAGCTGTTTAGAGTAGGGTGACCATATTTTGATTTCCAAAAAAGAGGACGATCACAACAGCATGTGGGCGTAGTCATGGGTGGGGCCAAATATACAAGACCTTAGCAGTGTGCTGTCCAACTTCACGGGCATGGAGGGCCGGTTTTTTTTTCCAGACCACATGGTGGTGGAGGGCCGGCCGACCACAAAATGCAATCAGATTCGCAGAAGATTTCCCCACAAAATGCAATAAAATCACACAGGCAGGTGACAAATGACAATCATGATGAGAACTCCAGAGAACACTGCTGTAAAAACCATGCTAGTTAAGCACAATGATTTAGTATTCTGGCTGAACTGGATGGCTGTAGGTCTTCTGTTCAACCTAAAACTGTAACTGCTGAGAAAAGACAAGTTATACATGCTATACTGAACGTTTTGCCATTCATTTGCCCATACTGAAAGCTGGATATCTCAGTGATTTAACTGAACACTTTGGGGTTAATTTAAGCTAACAAAGGTGTTTGTGATGAAGTGCAGGAAAACAGGAGGCTCTGCCAGTCCCTAACACAAGTCAGAAAGCAGCCCTCCTGGAGTCTAGGGACTGTCAAAAACTTTTCAACTTTTTTAACGCCTTATCCACACATGCAGTCATTATAACAATGGGGAGAGACCAGACAGATATTTGCCCAGGGACCCTCCAGGCAAGCTCTGCATCATGCTGTGTATATTTACAAGCTTGCTTGCCCTCTAATTGCACTTTTATCAGCTAGCCTAGTATTTTACATGCCTTACAACAACAAACCTGAATACAACAGACCTGCCCTAAATCACTGAATGAAAGGCTGCCTGGGGGGAGATTGCCCCCCTTCCCAGTCTGCTCCTGACTCACACACTGAACAAAGCAGCTCTTCTGCAGCTGGGCTCCCTCTGCTCTGTGTTCAGCTCTCTTCACCCGGACATTTCAAAATCCCGGGAGGACGGCCCGGACAGGTCGTAAAAAGTGGACCTGTCCGGGCAAAAGAGGACACCTGGTCAGCCTAGTTTAGAGCAGTGCAGGAGGATCATATTGCACAGCAATCACAGTGCCTGCACTTCTAGCCCAGCACGCTGTCTACAAAGTTACTGAGCTGAGCCAAAAGTTTCCAATTTGTTCACTGTGCACAACTACGGAACAGACAGCCTATAATGAGCAGCACATTATAGCCAGTATGTGTGCTCTACACATATCTGGCAGTGGCACCAATATCCCCTCTCTCATCTGCCTGTCCCTAGTTGCAAGGCTGGCTCCCCTCCAACAGAGCGATCCATCTCCGCTCTGCTTCCAGGACCCCGCAGCCCGCTGAGAGGGGGGGCGTGCCGTTCCTGGTCCGCCCCCTTTGCAATCCGAATCACTCATTTTGATGATTCGGATGATTCGACTCACAAAAGAGATTCGGATCAAAGATCTGAATCGTTCATGATCCGGACAACACTACCTCCTACGCTCCCGAAATTTTCAGGGTAGGGAGGGGACCCCCAGATCTAGATCTGTGCCGAATTGCAGCCCCCGAGCCCCGCTGGTTCCCGAGATAGGTTTGCTGTAATCAGTTTCGGGAACCAGCGGGGCTCGGGTGCTGCAATTTGGCACAGAGCTAGATCTGGAGGTCCCCTCCCTACCCTGAAAATTTCAGGAGCGTACGTGCAGCGGAAGTGGAGATATTTAGCACGTTTTACGTGGCTGCCCAATTTCATGGGGCGCAGGGTCCTACTGCGCATGCGGGGCTGCCCATTCTGACAGTACACCGGATCTTTTCAATGATTCGGATGATTCGAATCGGATCATTGAAAAGATCCGGATCTTTGATCCGAATCTCGAATTATTTTACTAGAGAAGCATTCTGGGGTGAAATGACTAGCAGGACAGGACTTTCCCTGCAGTGGACAGAGAAGGGGAGGGAGGTGGACAGACAGAGAAGGGGGGATGGTGGACAGAGAAGGGAGGAGGTGGACAAAGAGGGGTGAGCAGAGAGCAGAAATGTTTTTTTGCACACATTACCCACATGTTGCAATCATATGCTTTAAAAATATTTCACCTATGGTATATGTTCATCTGTATACTTTGAATGCAAACGTCTAACAGTGAAAGAAAGCATTCCCCAAATGTGTCCTTTTCTCACCTCCAACACTCATCATAAATGTAGGGAGAAGTTAAGTGCAGCTGTTTAGAGCAGAGTGCAGGAGGATCATATTGCACAGCAATCACGGTGCCTGCCCTGTCATTCTAGCCCAGCACGCTGTCTGCAAAGTTACTGAGCTGTGCTTCTGAGCCAAAACTTTCTCATTTGTTTACTATGCACAACCAACAGACAGATAGCCTAAAATGAGCAGCTCAGGCTGGCTCCCCTTGAACTGAGCAATCCATCTCTGCTCTGCTTCCAGGATCCCCCTGCCTGCTGAGAGGGGGGGGGGGGGGCTGCCGCTCCTGGCTCCACCCCCTTTGTGAACCGGATCGTTCATTTTGATGATACGGATGATTCGACTCACAAAAGAGATTCGGATCAAAGATCCAAATCATTCATGATCCGGATAACACTAGAAGGAAGTTAGGTAAAGAGTATAATTTTAGTGCTGCTCTGCTCCGCCCCTCGCCACCGATTTGAAATAGTTTGTTGAGCGCAGCAACACCACATCCTCCCTCCCACCATCCTCTATCAGGCAATACAAGGATAAAACACAATCAGCACCTCTCTAAGGCCTCTTTTCCACAAACTGTTTCTAGGCAGTGAAATGCCTCTCAAACTCTCACAACTGCCTGGTAACTGCTCACTGCTGCCTGGCAACTGCTTGCTGAGCACTCAGCTCAACAGTTCATGGAAAAGAGGCCTAATTCAATGCAGAAAATGATGCAGAGGATATCAGGGAGGGCAGTAGGAGGCTATTATGCTGATGACAGTGCTGATGGTGGGCGGAGGCAGCAGCAGCAGCAGAAACATAGGCATGCATCTTACATTGTCAGGTTATGATGACGTGTAGCCCGATGCTCTAGTACGTGATGACGTTTCCCTTCAGCGGGCTGGGCTACTCTCAGGCTGCCCATTCTGACATTACTGCGGGATGAACTTGTAATACTGGCCTGTAATGTCTGATTGCGCTGCCCGGAAGCTCCCTTCCACACTGAGTAGCACGCATGCTCAGTGTGAAGTTAATTATGCTGCTGAAGGTAAAATAATAAATATCTCCGCTTCCACACATCATACACTCCTCAAATTTTAAGGGTAGGGAGAGGATCCCCCGAACGACCTCCATGCCAAATTGCAGCCCCCGAGCCCTGCTGGTTCAGGAAATAGATTAGAGAAATCTATCTCGGGAACCAGTGGGTCTGAGGGGGTGCAATTTGGCATAGAGGTAGTTTGGGGGGTCCCCTCCCTACCCTGACAATTTGGGGAGTGTAGGATGTGAGGAAGCAGAGATATTTAGTATTTTACCACCAGCAGCATAATTAACCACTTAAAGAGACACTGAAGCGAAAAAAAAAATATATGATATAATGAATTGGTTGTGTACTATGAATAATTACTAGAAGATTAGCAGCAAAGAAAATATTTTCATATTTTTATTTTCAGGTATGTAGTGTTTTTTCTAACATTGCATCATTCTCTAATATGTGCAGATTACACAACACTCAGCATTCAAAATGATTCTTTCAGAGCAGTCTGTGAACTAATGACCTCTCCTCTGGCAGATAAAAAGAAAACTCTTCACTTACAGTTGACATAATAAAAGTCAGAAGACAGCCCTCTCCAGGACTTTGAAAGTCGTAGAGATTAATGGCTTTTTTGCATAGAGATAACAACTGGAGTTTCTTAACTCTTCCTGTACTGGAAACAATTACACTGATGTATCTGATCTTAATGTTTTATTTCTTAGCTGTGCTACACATACAAATCATAATATAATTTTTTTTTCGCTTCAGTGTCTCTTTAAGGACTGCAGGCATAAAAACCCCTTAAAGAGACACTGAAGCGAGAAAAAAAAATATGATATAGTGAATTGGTTGTGTACTATGAATAATTACTAGAAGATTAGCAGCAAAGAAAATATTCTCATACTTTTATTTTCAGGTATATAGTGTTTTTTCTAACATTGCATCATTCTATAATATGTGCAGATTACACAACACTCAGCATTCAAAATGAGTCTTTCAGAGCAGTCTGTGAAGTAATGACCTCTCCTCTAGCAGAGGAAAAGTAAATAGTCCAGGAACAGTTGAGATAATAAAAGTCAGATAATAGCCCTCTCCAGGACTAACTTAGTCGGAGAGATTAATGGCTTTTTTGCATAGAGATAACAACTGATGTTTCTTAACTCTTCCTGTACTGGAAACAATTACACTGATGTATCTGATCTTAATGTTTTATTTCTTAGCTGTGCTACACATACAAATCATAATATAATTTTTTTTTTCGCTTCAGTGTCTCTTTAAGGACTGCAGGCATAAAAACCCCTTAAAGAGACACTGAAGCGAGAAAAAAAAATATGATATAGTGAATTGGTTGTGTACTATGAATAATTACTAGAAGATTAGCAGCAAAGAAAATATTCTCATACTTTTATTTTCAGGTATATAGTGTTTTTTCTAACATTGCATCATTCTATAATATGTGCAGATTACACAACACTCAGCATTCAAAATGAGTCTTTCAGAGCAGTCTGTGAAGTAATGACCTCTCCTCTAGCAGAGGAAAAGTAAATAGTCCAGGAACAGTTGAGATAATAAAAGTCAGATAATAGCCCTCTCCAGGACTAACTTAGTCGGAGAGATTAATGGCTTGTTTGCATAGAGATAACAACTGGAGTTTCTCAACTCTTCCTGTACTGGAAACAATTACACTGATGTATCTGATCTTAATATTTTATTTCTTAGCTGTGCTACACATACAAATCATAATATCATTATTTTTTTTCCGCTTCAGTGTCTCTTTAAAGGGAACCAGAGACGAAGCCCCCTCATGTATTTTACCATATATATCAGTAAGAACATTAGAGAAAACACCTACTCTGCTCTCTGTTTCATCCTCACTGCTAAAAGTGTCTGTTATCAGCAGTCACAAGAATCCCAGACTGAGCAATTAAATCTGGCTTTGCTGGGAATGATTATTGCTGAGTCATTATAGCAAAGCCACAAGGGGGCAGGCTTGGGCTTGAAATAACACCACAGAAGACAGATTTAGCTATAATCTTTCTGTAGCAAAGCTAGACGGAGCAGCCTGACTGCTCAGTCAGGGATTCTTATCAGAGGTGATAACAGTCAGATTACACAGAGAACAATGAAACAAAGGGCAGATTAGGTGTTTACTGTCATGTTCCCACTGATTTATAAGGTAAAATACAAGAGGGTGCTTCATCTCTGGTTCTCTTTAAGGACCCAACACTTTTTTTCCATTCAGACCACTGCAACTTTAATGGTTTATTGCTCAGTCATACAACCTACCACCTAAATGAATTTTACCTCCTTTTCTTGTCCCTAATACAGCTTTCTTTTGGTGCTATTTGATTGCTGCTGTGGTTTTTAGTTTTTATTATATTCATCAAAAAAGACATGAATTTTGCCAAAAAATGATTTTTTTAACTTTCTGTGCTGACATTTTTCAAATAAAGTAACATTTCTATATACATTTTGTCCAAATTTATTGTGCTACATGTCTGATAAAAAAAACAACATTCAATTGGTTTGGGTAAACGTTATAGCGTTTACAAACTATGGTGGCAAAAGTGAATTTTCCCATTTTGAAGCATCTCTGACTTTTCTGAGCACCTGTCAGGTTTCATGAGGTGCTAGAATTCCAGGATAGTATAAATACCCCCCAAATGACCCCATTTTGAAAAGAAGACATCCCAAAGTATTCACTAAGAGGCATGGTGAGTTCATAGAAGATTTTATTTTTTGGCACAAGTTAGCGGAAAATGACAGTTTGCGACAAAAATAAATAAATAATAAAAAGTTTCAATTTTTGCTAACTTGTGACAAAAAAAAATGCAATTTGCCACGGACTCACCATGCCCCTCTCTGAATACTTTGGGATGTCTACTTTCCAAAATGGGGTCATTTGTGGGGTGTATTTACTGTCCTGGCATTTTGGGGGGTGCTAAATTGTAAGCACCCCTGTAAAGTCTAAAGGTGCTCATAGGACTTTGGGCCCCTTAGCGCACCTAGGCTGAAAAAAAGTGTCACACATGTGGTATCGCCGTACTCAGGAGAAATAGTATAATGTGTTTTGGGGTGTATTTTTACACATACCCATGCTGGGTGGGAGAAATATCTCTGTAAATGAGATTTTTTTTACACACAATTGTCCATTTATATAGATATTTCTCCCACCCAGCATGGGTATGTGTAAGAATACACCCCAAAACACATTATACTACTTCTCCCAAGTACAGCGATACCACGTGTGGCACTTTTTTGCACCCTAACTGCGCTACGCAGCTCAAAGTCCAATGAGTACCTTTAGGATTTCACAGGTCATTTTAAGACATTTGGTTTCAAGACTACTCCTCACGGTTTAGGGCCCCTAAAATGCCAGGGCAGTATAGGAACCCCACAAATGACCCCATTTTAGAAAGAAGACACCCCAAGGTATTCCGTTAGGAGTATGGTGAGTTCATAGAAGATTTTATTTTTTGTCACAAGTTAGCGGAAAATGACACTTT
This sequence comes from Hyperolius riggenbachi, assembly GCF_040937935.1. Taxonomy (NCBI): domain Eukaryota; kingdom Metazoa; phylum Chordata; class Amphibia; order Anura; family Hyperoliidae; genus Hyperolius; species Hyperolius riggenbachi. The sequence continues at coordinate 400,310,560 of NC_090647.1, read as the reverse complement.
GTGAAAAAAAAACCCAGTAAAAATCAATTTCCGCTAACTTGTGACAATAAATAAAATCTCCTATGAACTCACCATACTCCTAACAGAATACCTTGGGGTGTCTTCTTTCTAAAATGGAGTCATTTCTCCGGAGTACAGCGATACCACGTGTGAAACTTTTTTGCAGCCTAGGTGCGGTAAGGGGCCCAACGTCCAATAAGTACCTTTAGGATTTCACAGGTCATTTTGAGACATTTGGTTTCAAGACTACTCCTCATGGTTTAGGGCCCCTAAAATGCCAGGCCAGTATAGGAACCCCACAAATGACTCCATTTTAGAAAGAAGACACCCCAAGGTATTCTGTTAGGAGTATGGTGAGTTCATATGAGATTTTATTTATTGTCACAAGTTAGCGGAAATTGATTTTTACTGGTTTTTTTTTTCACAAAGTGTCATTTTCCGCTAACTTGTGACAAAAAATAAAATCTTCTATGAACTCACCATACTCCTAACGGAATACCTTGGGGTGTCTTCTTTCTAAAATGGGGTCATTTGTGGGGTTCCTATACTGGCCTGGCATTTTAGGGGCCCTAAACCATGAGGAGTAGTCTTGAAACCAAATGTCTCAAAATGACCTGTGAAATCCTAAAGGTACTTATTGGACGTTGGGCCCCTTACCGCACCTAGGCTGCAAAAAAGTTTCACACGTGGTATCGCTGTACTCCGGAGAAATAGTATAATGTGTTTTGGGGTGTATTTTTACACCTACCCATGATGGGTGGGAGAAATATCTTTGTAAATGGACAATAGTGTGTAAAAAAAATTAAAAAAATGTCATTTACAGAGATATTTCTCCCACCCAGCATGGGTATGTGTAAAAATACACCCCAAAACACATTATAATACTTCTCCTGAGTACGGCAATACCACATGTGTGAGTGTGACACTTTTTTTGCAGCCTAGGTGCGCTAAGGGATCCAACGTCCTATTCACAGGTCATTTTCAGGCATTTGGTTTCTAGACTACTCCTCACGGTTTAGGGCCCCTAATATGCCAGGGCAGTATAGGAACCCCACAAGTGACCCCATTTTAGAAAGAAGACACCCTAAAGTATTCCATTAGGTGTATGAGGAGTTCATAGAAGATTTCATTTTTTGTCACAAGTTAGTGAAAAATGACACTTTGTGAAAAAAAAAAAACAATAAAAATCAATTTCTGCGAAATTTTGACAAAAAAATAAAATCTATGAATTCATCATACACCTAACGGAATACCTTGGGGAGTCTTCTTTCTAAAATGGGGTCACTTGTGGGGTACCTATTCGGCCCTGGCATTTTAGGGGCCCGAAACCGTGAGGAGTAGTCTAGAAACCAAATGCCTCAAAATGACTGTTCAGGGGTATAAGCATCTGCAAATTTTGATGACGGGTGGTCTATGAGGGGCCGAATTTTGTGGAACCGGTCATAAGCAGGGTGGCCTCTTAGATGACAGGTTGTATTGGCACTGAAGTGCAGGAAGCGCAGGATGTTCTCAAATTGTGACCTGGACATGGCAGCAGAGAACATGGGCATGTGATGTATTGGGTGCGTAGACCAATAAGACCGCAATATTATTATAATTATTTATATAGCGCCGACATATTACGCAGTGCTGTACAGTGTATATATAAATATATATATATATTGTCTTGTCACTAACTGTCCCTCAAAGGAGCTCACAATCTAATCCCTACCATTGCCATATGTCTATATTATGTAGTGTAAGCACTGTAGTCTAGGGCCAATTTTTTAGGGGGAGCCAATTAACTTATCCGTATGTTTTTGGAACGTGGGAGGAAACCGGAGTGCCCTGAGGAAACCCACGCAGACAAGGAGAGAACATACAAACTCTTTGCAGATAGTGCCCTGGCTGGGATTCGAACCAGGGACCCAGCGCTGCAAGGCGAGAGAGCTAACCACTACGCCACCGTGCTGCCCAATACATTCTTTTTGACTAGACCCATGTTAAGGAGAAGGCCCCAAAAAATGTTACGTTCGGAAACTTAGAGTAGCTTCCACCAAAAAGGCTGGACATAGTAGCTTCTTGGATTGGCGGTTGCGTATTGTGTGGCATAACGGTTGGTCTCAGCCACAATTAAGTCGTACTAGCAGCGATCAGAAAAAAAAAATTCAGTCACTGCGGTGGGGCGGGTGAGGGTTTGGCCGGGAGATCAGAAGCCCGCAGGGGAGCAGATTAGGGCCTGATCTGATGGATAGGAGTGCTAGGGGGTGACAGGTGGTGACAGGATATATGCAAAACAAGAATTTTTGCAGGATATCTACCACATAATCTGTCCTACCGTCTCACCTATATACAAAACCAGCATCTAACAAATTTATAGGGAGCCAGGTTTATACAAGTAGAACATTTTTATTACTTCTCTATTCAAATCTATTAGCCACTACACATGTTAAAATCAGTTAAAACTCATCTAATACAGCCAACATTATTGGATTTCCACCCGGATATTATAAGTGCACCTATATATTAATTGATTGATACCGGTATTTTAGTTCCTATACTTTTCTTCAGGCCCCTTTAATCACAGGCAATCCATCATGTTGGCTATATTGGGTCCCCATAAGCTGTTTCTTCAGCCCTCCCCGTGTGCCACTACAGCACGCCTCTTTTCACAAATGAATACGCTCTCATTACGTACATGCATATAAATGTACAACCCTGCAGCCTTAGCATCAACCAGACACTTCTTCCAGATTTAAGCCATCCGCAATAGCATCTCTTTTCCACACATTTGTCATTGCCAAAGCTTTGCTTGATTTTAGGCTTGTGGGAAGCGACAGGCCGGCTATGCCGGTACTCACGTAACCTGATCAACAGGGCTGTTCGCTGGGGATCCTTCAAACTTTCCATGCGGGCGTAATGGCACAGGATCCGCGTTTCTGCGGCGTCCGGGTGCACAGGCTAGACAAGGAAGAGAGCGGAGGCACGGGGGGGACCAGCGTGATGACACGCCCTCACGTGACGCGTTTCGCCCAATTAGCTTCTTCAGACGTGATGATGCAAGTACGCCTGGCCTGCGCTTTTATATGGAGGCAGGCGTACATACGTAATGTTTTCTACGCATAACGTGACGTGACCAAGAGCTGTTGAGAGCCATCTTGTGGACCTTTTTTGAAGTGCAGATAAAGTTCACAAAAATACTTTAAAGAGGAGCTGTTAGGTATAAGGTCTCAGAGAAAATAAACACATATATCAGTAGCTAAAGATTGGCTGTACTTACATTACATATGCATTTCACTGTCCACGTTTGGAATTCACAGAATTTGTATATAGTATATGCAGAGATAGATGCTCCTGACAGCTCATGGCAGGCTCCATGTTTTTCTGTCAAATGTGTCGTCATGTCCTGCCTGCTTCCTGATCACAGATAAGCTTGTACTTGAACAACACAGTGTGCAGTGAATATTAATGAGCCATGTGGCTAGGAACAATAGCTGACTCCTGCAGTGTACTCTGCCCGGAGATTTATCAGTGCTACGCGATTACAAGCTGCTGTAACGTCTCATTAGCAGCCGAGGGGAGAGCCCCAGAATGCTTTGCAGTATGGTATGCGGCTTGCGTCTTCTTAAGAATAACAGACTTGCTGATAAGCACACATCAAAGGTAACTGAGATTTTTATCTTCACTAATTGCTTTTGGGCTTCCTTCTAAACTGTTTAACACAGGAGAATAGAGGTTTAAATTAGCTTCTGCAGCCTGACAGTTACTCTTTAAGGTTCATGTCACTATTTAGACCAGGCATGGGCAAACTCGGCCCTCCAGCTGTTACGGAACTACAAGTCCCACAATGCATTTGCCTTTATGAGTCATGACTGTGGCTGTCAGACTCCTGCAATGCATTATGGGACTTGTAGTTCCTTAACAGCTGGAGGGCCAAGTTTGCCCATGCCTGATTTAGACCATAGGGTTGCATTGAATTGCATTTATATATCCACATAGATTCTTTCTTCAGAAGCTGCTCGTCAAAGTCACCCCTTCTAGGGCTAATATTTAATTTATATATACCCATAGCACTCAGATATTTTGGATCAGAGTTATGAACTTCCTTACAATGCATAGCTACCGGGCTTTTTTCATATTTAGCCTTAATATTATTGACATGTTCCTGTATTCTGACTCTTAAGGGTCTATATGTTTTACCTATGTAGATTTTATTGCATGTACATTGCAACTGATAAATCACTTTTTCAGTGGCACAATCTATGTAGTCCCTAATCTTGAAGGAGGCAGATTTATTCCAATTAAAGAAGGTCTCTCCCTTCCGCATATAGGGGCACATCAAACAATCGCAACAGCGAAACATTCCCTTTCCTTTTCTTTTCACTATACCTGCTTTCTCTTTTGCACAGAACTCGCTTCTAACTAGAATATCAGATAGATTCCTGCCCCTTCTAGCAGCCATATGTGGATACTCACTCACAATATTTTTGATTACTGGGTCTCGACATAACAAATGCCAGTGTTTTGTTAATATATCTCTTATCTCGTTATAATGTGATCCATAAGTGGTCACTATCCTAATGACCTCCTCATTTTTGCCTTGTTTTGAATGTGCTGATCCACATGCCAGAAGTTCAGACCTTCCTTTTGACAGGGCCTTATAATAGGCCCTATTAATGATATGCTTGGGATATCCCCTTGTCAGAAGTCTGCCCCGTAAATCATCTGCTTCTTTTTTATAATCCGCTATACTACTGCAATTTCTGCGTAGGCGCATAAACTGTCCAGTAGGGACAGCCCATTTTTGAGATGGCAGATGGGCACTTTTTGCCGACAAGAGGGTATTCCCCACTGTTTCCTTTCTAAATGTACTGGTTGTCAGAGCATTCCCTGTTTTCTTGATCATCAAGTCCAAGAAGGAAATTTCTGTATGGCTCCAGGAATATGTGAGATAGATATTCCGATCATTTGCATTTAATTCACTTATAAAATTCAGAAGCTCCAGTTCAGACCCCTTCCACAGAACCAAAATGTCATCAACAAATCTTAGCCAAAGGGCGACGTGCTCCCGGTACCCACGCATGCCCCTCACCACCATCTCCTCCCAAAAACCTAAGTGGAGGCATGCATAAGACGGGGAGCACGCCGCCCCCATGGCCACGCCCTTCTTTTGGCGGTATAATTCTCCCTTGAATTCAAAGTAATTATTTTCTAAAACCATTTTCATTAGGTCAAGAACAAAATCGGCATGCTCTGGTTGATCCCCATATTTTTGACTCAAATAAAAATTCAAGGCCTCCAATCCCTTTTGATTTGGGATGGACGTAAAAAGTGACTCCACGTCCAGGCCGACAAGGAGCCAGCTCGCCTCAATTTCTACGCGCTCAATCTCCGCAAGGACTGCCTTAGTGTCCATCACAAAAGAAGGCAGTCTCTGAACAATATCCTTGACTTTAAGTTCAATGAACTGGGCGATCTTCTCAAGGGGGCCACCATTACCTGACAAAATGGGGCGGCCTGGGGGATTTTTTTGATTTTTGTGGGTTTTTGGTAGCATATAAAAAGTAGGGACTGTATAAATATCTACCTTCAAAAATGTCATTTCCCTTTCTAATATTACTCCATCCAGGTAGCCCCATATAATTTTATCATTAATTGTATCAATCAGTTGTTTGAAGGGGTTATCCCGCATTCTTTTCATATGTAGTTTTATCCCCTAATAACCTCCGAATTTCTTTTTCATAATATTCCTTAGTCATAGCAACTACGTTACCCCCCTTATCACTTCTTTTAATTTCAATGTTCTTATTTTCCTGTAATTTTCTTAAAGCCTCCCGTTCTAATTTACTCAGATTATCGCTTCCTCTCATTTTCCAATTAATTTGTTTTATGTCTTCTGTAACTAAATCCATGAACATTGCTGTATATTTATTACTGCCTAGGGAGGGCATAAATTGTGATTTCGGGCGAAGGTTAGTATAGATTTTAGAGGGGTTTTCCCCTTGGTCGACCACCCGGAAAAGATCATCCAAGTCAAGGTCATCCACATCAATCAAAGACTCATTTTTTAGTTCCTTTTCTTCCGAAGAAGGTTTGGCATACATTTTTTTGAGGAGAACCCTTCTCAAAAATAATTGCACATCCTTGAATGTTTCAAATTCTTTTTAAGAATGCCAGTTTTCCTGATTTATCACTCTCTTTACCTGATGATTCACCCCGATTCCTCAGAGGTATTGCCCCAGCCGACACTTCTGCTCCCCCTTCTTCTAGATCCATATTTTCTACCTCCAAGGTTAAAGACATCACCTCGTTTGTAATCCTCTACATCCCTTGAGAATTTCTTTTCCTTATTATTTTTAATTCTTTCATTTTCTTTTTCTACAATGCATTTCAGCTTGGTGTTCAATTCCTCAAAATTTCGATCATGTTGATATTCATTCAATTTCTGCATACTTATTTCAAGCTCTTTTTCTACATCTTTAAATTGAATCCTTTCCTCTTTAACAAATATTTTCATTATTCGAACACCATGCAATTTGCATTCTGTCTCCCACTCAGGGAGCATGCGAAGATTTTGCAGGTGTTCGGGTGGAGCAACCCTCTCACGAATACCTCTTGGTATAATTTGTTTATCTATATATCTATCCATGCCAATAATTTCCCATTTCTTTCTAACAAATTTTAAGGAAATCTTCTGATGCTGTCTAAAAAGTCTAACCAAGGATAATTTATCTTCGCTAGCAACCTCTAGCTGCAATTCGTCAAAGGTCTGTGATTCCTCCTCATCTAGCTCAAATACTGGTACATATGCCATATTGCTATTTTAAAAAAAAATAGTTTTGGGATATCACCGCAATCAATGGATATATGCAAAACAAGAATTTTTGCAGGATATCTACCACATAATCTGTCCTACCGTCTCACCTATATACAAAACCAGCATCTAACAAATTTATAGGGAGCCAGATTTATACAAGTAGAACATTTTTATTACTTCACTATTCAAATCTATTAGCCACTACACATGTTAAAATCAGTTAAAACTCATCTAATACAGCCGACATTATTGGATTTCCACCCGGATATTATAGGTGCACCTATATATTAATTGATTGATACCGGTATTTTAGTTCCTATACTTTTCTTCAGGCCCCTTTAATCACAGGCAATCCATCATGTTGGCTATATTGGGTCACCATAGCTGTTTCTTCAGCCCTCCCTGTGTGCCACTACAGCACGCCTCTTTTCACAAATGAATACGCTCTCATTACGTACATGCATATAAATGTCCAACCCTGCAGCCTTAGCATCAACCAGACACTTCTTCCAGATTTAAGCCATCCGCAATAGCATCCCTTTACCCCACATTTGTCATTGCCAAAGCTTTGCTTGATTTTAGGCTTGTGGGAAGCGACAGGCCGGCTATGCCGGTACTCACGTAACCTGATCAACAGGGCTGTTCACTGGGGATCCTTCAAACTTTCCATGCGGGCGTAACGGCACAGGATCCGCGTTTCTGCGGCGTCCGGGTGCACAGGCTAGACAAGGAAGAGAGCGGAGGCACGGGGGGACCAGCGTGATGACACGCCCTCACATGACGCGTTTCGCCCAATTGGCTTCTTTAGACGTGATGACGCAAGTACGCCTGGCCTGCGATTTTATATGGAGGCAGGCGTACATATGTAATAATGTACGCATAACGTGACGTGACCAAGAGCTGTTGAGAGCCATCTTGTGGACATTTTTTGAATTGCAGATAAAGTTCACAAAAATACTTTAAGGTTCATGTCACTATTTAGACCATAGGGTTGCACTGAATTGCATTTTCTTCAGAAGCTGCTCGTCAAAGTCACCCCTTCTAGGGCTAATATTCAGGTAAAGAGAGTGATAAATCAGGAAAAACTGGCATTCTTAAAAAGAATAAACCTAACAACAGAAGAAGGAGGCAAAAAAGGAGAAATAATAAGAAAAATACAAATGATGACGATTTTTTAGGCCTAAGCGCAGAAGAAGAGGAAAACGAAGACGAAAGTGTAAGTTCAGACGAGGGGTCAACAAGCGAAGCAGGGCTCCAGTCGGTCCCCTTACTAGGAACTCCCAATGAACAAAATGAGGAATTGGATGTAATTAACTTAACGAGCATTGCTCTGGATGAGCCCCAGACTCGTTTATTAAGACAGGGACTAAGTTTTTGTCCAAAACAACCTGGATGTGAATTTGAAACATTCAAGGATGTGCAATTATTTTTGAGAAGGGTTCTCCTCAAAAAAATGTATGCCAAACCTTCTTCGGAAGAAAAGGAACTAAAAAATGAGTCTTTGATTGATGTGGATGACCTTGACTCGGATGATCTTTTCCGGGTGGTCGACCAAGGGGAAAACCTCTCTAAAATCTATACTAACCTTCGCCCGAAATCACAATTTATGCCCTCCCTAGGCAGTAATAAATATACAGCAATGTTCATGGATTTAGTTACAGAAGACATAAAACAAATTAATTGGAAAATGAGAGGAAGCGATAATCTGAGTAAATTAGAACGGGAGGCTTTAAGAAAATTACAGGAAAATAAGAACATTGAAATTAAAAGAAGTGATAAGGGGGGTAACGTAGTTGCTATGACTAAGGAATATTATGAAAAAGAAATTCGGAGGTTATTAGGGGATAAAACTACATATGAAAAGAATACGGGATAACCCCTTCAAACAACTGATTGATACAATTAATGATAAAATTATATGGGGCTACCTGGATGGAGTAATATTAGAAAGGGAAATGACATTTTTGAAGGTAGATATTTATACAGTCCCTACTTTTTATATGCTACCAAAAACCCACAAAAATCTAAAAAATCCCCCAGGCCGCCCCATTTTGTCAGGTAATGGTGGGCCCTTTGAGAAGATCGCCCAGTTCATTGAACTTAAAGTCAAGGCTATTGTTCAGAGACTGCCTTCTTTTGTGATGGACACTAAGGCAGTCCTTGCGGAGATTGAGTGCGTAGAAATTAAGGCGAGCTGGCTCCTTGTTGGCCTGGACGTGGAGTCACTTTTTACGTCCATCCCAAATCAAAAGGGATTGGAGGCCTTGAATTTTTATTTGAGTCAAAAATATGGGGATCAACCAGAGCATGCCGATTTTGTTCTTGACCTAATGAAAATGGTTTTAGAAAATAATTACTTTGAATTCAAGGGAGAATTATACCGCCAAAAGAAGGGCGTGGCCATGGGGGCGGCGTGCTCCCCGTCTTATGCATGCCTCCACTTAGGTTTTTGGGAGGAGATGGTGGTGAGGGGCATGCGTGGGTACCGGGAGCACGTCGCCCTTTGGCTAAGATTTGTTGATGACATTTTGGTTCTGTGGAAGGGGTCCGAACTGGAGCTTCTGAATTTTATAAGTGAATTAAATGCAAATGATCGGAATATCTATCTCACATATTCCTGGAGCCATACAGAAATTTCCTTCTTGGACTTGATGATCAAGAAAACAGGGAATGCTCTGACAACCAGTACATTTAGAAAGGAAACAGTGGGGAATACCCTCTTGTCGGCAAAAAGTGCCCATCTGCCATCTCAAAAATGGGCTGTCCCTACTGGACAGTTTATGCGCCTACGCAGAAATTGCAGTAGTATAGCGGATTATAAAAAAGAAGCAGATGATTTACGGGGCAGACTTCTGACAAGGGGATATCCCAAGCATATCATTAATAGGGCCTATTATAAGGCCCTGTCAAAAGGAAGGTCTGAACTTCTGGCATGTGGATCAGCACATTCAAAACAAGGCAAAAATGAGGAGGTCATTAGGATAGTGACCACTTATGGATCACATTATAACGAGATAAGAGATATATTAACAAAACACTGGCATTTGTTATGTCGAGACCCAGTAATCAAAAATATTGTGGGTGCTAGAAGGGGCAGGAATCTATCTGATATTCTAGTTAGAAGCGAGTTCTGTGCAAAAGAGAAAGCAGGTATAGTGAAAAGAAAAGGAAAGGGAATGTTTCGCTGTTGCGATTGTTTGATGTGCCCCTATATGCGGAAGGGAGAGACCTTCTTTAATTGGAATAAATCTGCCTCCTTCAAGATTAGGGACTACATAATTTGTGCCACTGAAAAAGTGATTTATCAGTTGCAATGTACATGCAATAAAATCTACATAGGTAAAACATATAGACCCTTAAGAGTCAGAATACAGGAACATGCCAATAATATTAAGGCTAAATATGAAAAAAGCCCGGTAGCTATGCATTTTAAGGAAGTTCATAACTCTGATCCAAAATATCTGAGTGCTATGGGTATATATAAATTAAATATTAGCCCTAGAAGGGGTGACTTTGACGAGCAGCTTCTGAAGAAAGAATCTGTGTGGATATATAAATGCAATTCAATGCAACCCTATGGTCTAAATAGTGACATGAACCTTAAAGTATTTTTGTGAACTTTATCTGCATTTCAAAAAAGGTCCACAAGATGGCTCTCAACAGCTCTTGGTCACGTCACGTTATGCGTACAACATTACGTATGTACGCCTGCCTCCATATAAAAGCGCAGGCCAGGCGTACTTGCGTCATCACGTCTGAAGAAGCCAATTGGGCGAAACGCGTCACATGAGGGCGTGTAATCACGCTGGTCCCCCCCCCGTGCCTCTGCTCTCTTTCTTGTCTAGCCTGTGCACCCGGACGCCGCAGAAACGCGGATCCTGTGCCGTTACGCCCGCATGGAAAGTTTGAAGGATCCCCAGCGAACAGCCCTGTTGATCAGGTTACTTGAGTACCGGCATAGCCGGCCTGTCGCTTCCCACAAGCCTAAAATCAAGCAAAACTTTGGCAATGACAAATGTGGGGAAAAGGGATGCTATTGCGGATGGCTTAAATCTGGAAGAAGTGTCTGGTTGATGCTAAGGCTGCAGGGTTGTACATTTACAGGATCTTCTCAAAAAATTAGCATATTGTGATAAAGTTCATTATTTTCTGTAATGTACTGATAAACATTAGACTTTCATATATTTTAGATTCATTACACTACAACTGAAGTAGTTCAAGCCTTTTATTGTTTTAATATTGATGATTTTGGCATACAGCTCATGAAAACTCAAAATTCCTATCTCAAAAAATTAGCATATTTCATCCAACCAATAAAAGAAAAGTGTTTTTAATACAAAAAAAGTCAACCTTCAAACAATTATGTTCAGTTATGCACTTAATACTTGGTCGGGAATCCTTTTGCAGAAGTGACTGCTTCAGTGCGGCGTGGAATGGAGGCAATCAGCCTGTGGCACTGCTCAGGTGTTATGGAGGCCCAGGATGCTTCGATAGCGGCCTTAAGCTCATCCAGAGTGTTGGATCTTGCGTCTCTCAACTTTCTCTTCACAATATCCCACAGATTCTCTGTGGGGTTCAGGTCAGGAGAGTTGGCAGGCCAATTGAGCACATTAATACCATGGTCAGTAAACCATTTACCAGTGGTTTTGGCACTTTGAGCAGGTGCCAGGTCGTGCTGAAAAATGATATCTTCATCTCCATAAAGCTTTTCAGCAGATGGAAGCATGAACCCACTTTTGAACCAGAAACAGCGGCAGAGGCGCCTAACCTGGGCTACAGAGAAGCAGCACTGGACTGTTGCTCAGTGGTCCAAAGTACTTTTTTCGGATGAAAGTAACTTTTACATGTCATGCGGAAATCAAGGTGCCAGAGTCTGGAGGAAGACTGGGGAGAGGGAAATGCCAAAATGCCGGAAGTCCAGTGTCAAGTACCCACAGTCAGTGATGGTCTGGGGTGCCATGTCAGCTGCTGGTGTTGGTCCACTGTGTATTATCAAGGGCAGGGTCAATGCAGCTAGCTATCAGGAGATTTTGGAGTACTTCATGCTTCCATCTGCTGAAAAGCTTTATGGAGATGATTTCATTTTTCAGCACGACCTGGCACCTGCTCACAGTGCCAAAACCATTGGTAAATGGTTTACTGACCATGGTATTACTGTGCTCAATTGGCCTGCCAACTCTCCTGACCTGAACCCCATAGATAATCTGTGGGATATTGTGAAGAGAAAGTTGAGAGACGCAAGACCCAACACTCTGGATGAGCTTAAGGCCGCTATCGAAGCATCCTGGGTCTCCATAACACCTGAGCAGTGCCACAGGCTGATTGCCTCCATGCCACGCCGCATTGAAGCAGTCATTTCTGCAAAAGGATTCCCGACCAAGTATTGAGTGCATAACTGAACATAGTTATTTGAAGGTTGACTTTTTTTTGTTTTAAAAACACTTTTCTTTTATTGGTCGGATGAAATATGCTAATTTTTTGAGATAGGAATTTTGAGTTTTCATGAGCTGTATGCCAAAATCATCAATATTAAAACAATAAAAGGCTTGAACTACTTCAGTTGTAGTGTAATACATCTAAAATATATGAAAGTCTAATGTTTATTTGTACATTACAGAAAATAATGAACTTTATCATAATTTGCTAATTTTTTGAGAAGATCCTGTATATGCATGTACGTAATGAGAGCGTATTCATTTGTGAAAAGAGGCGTGCTGTAGTGGCACATGGGGAGGGCTGAAGAAACAGCTTATGGTGACCCAATATAGCCAACATGATGGATTGCCTGTGATTAAAGGGGCCTGAAGAAAAGTATAGGAACTAAAATACCGGTATCAATCAATTAATATATAGGTGCACCTATAATATCCGGGTGGAAATCCAATAATGTCGGCTGTATTAGATGAGTTTTAACTGATTTTAACATGTGTAGTGGCTAATAGATTTGAATAGTGAAGTAATAAAATTTTTTTACTTGTATAAACCTGGCTCCCTATAAATTTGTTAGGTGGTGACAGGAGGTGATTGATGGGTGTCTCAGGGTGTGAATAGAGGGGAGAATAGACGCAATCAATGCACTGGGGAGGTGATCGGAAGGGGGTCTGAGGGGGATCTAAGGGTTTGGCCGAGTGATCAGGAGCCCACACGGGGCAAATTAGGGCCCGATTTGATGGGTAGGTGTGCTAGGGGGTGACAGGACGTGATTGATGGGTGTCTCAGGGTGTGAATAGAGGGGGGAATAGATGTAAGCAATGCACTGGGGAGGTGATCGGGGGTATCTGAGGGCGATCTGAGGGTGTGGGCCGGTCATTGGTTGCCCGCAAGGGTCAGATGAGGGTCTGATCTAATGGGTAGCAGTGATAGGGGGTGACGGGGTGATTGATAGGTGATCAGTAGGTGATTACAGGGGAGAATATATGCAAGCAATGCACCGGCGAGTTGATCGGAGAGGGTCTGGGGAGCTATCTGAGGGTGTGGGCGGGTGATTGGGTGCCTGCAAGGGGCAGATTAGGGTCTAATCTGATGGGTAGCAGTGACAGGGGGTGACGGGGTGATTGATAGGTGATCAGTAGGTGATTACAAGGAAGAATATATGCAACCAATGCACTGGCGAGTTGATCAGAGGGGGTCTGGGGGGCTATCTGAGGGTGTGGGCGGGTGATTGGTTGCTCGCAAGGGGCAGATTAGGGTCTAATCTGATGGGTAGCAGTGACGGGGGTGATGGGGTGATTGATAGGTGATCAGTAGGTGATTACAAGGAAGAATATATGCAAGCAATGCACTGGCGAGTTGATCAGAGCGGGTCTGGGGGGCTATCTGAGGGTGTGGGCGGGTGATTGGTTGCCCCTTGCGGGTCTGATCTGATGAGTAGCAGTAACAGGGGGTGACGGGGTGATTGATAGGTGATCAGTAGGTGATTACAAGGGAGAATATATGCAAGCAATGCGATGGCGAGTTGATCAGAGCGAGTCTGGGGGGCTGAGGGTGTGGGCGGGTGATTGGGTGCCCGCAAGGGGCAGATTAGGGTCTAATCTGATGGGTAGCAGTGACAGGGGGTGATTGATAGGTGATCAGAAGGTGATTACAAGGAAGAACATATGCAAGCAATGCACTGGCGAGTTGATCAGAGGGGGTCTGGGGGGCTATTTGAGGGTGTGGCGGTTGATTGGTTGCCCGCAAGGGGCAGATTAGGTTTTGATCTGATGGGTAGCAGTGACAGATGGTGACGGGGTGTTTGATGGGTGATTGATGGGTGATCGCTGGGTGATTAGAGGGGAGAGCAGATGCAAACAATACACTTTCGGAGGTCTGGGGAGGATCTGAGGGGGTGGGGGGTGATCAGGAGCCCCAAGGGGGCAGTTTAGGACCTAATCTAAAAAATAGCATTGACAGATAGTGACAAGGAGTGATTGATGGGTGATTAGGGGGGTGATTGGGTGCAAACAGGGGTCTGGGGGTGGGCGGGGGGGTCTGAGGGGTGCTGTGGGCGATCAGGGGGCAGGGGGGGGGGCAGATCAGGGTGCAGACAGGGAGGGCTGCAGCCTGCCCTGGGGGTCCCTCGATCACTGGGACCACCGGGGCAGGAGGCAGCCTGTATAATACACTTTGTATCTGTCAGTAATATATATCAGCTAGTTATGAGGTTGGGATAATACAGGAGTATATTTTCATTTTTCTATCTGTTGTGTATTATGTCAGAGATGTAGGTATGTCATGCTGGCAGTTGGCTTCATGGAGTTCCTGTATGTACATGTAAATTAACTCTATCATTGTCTGCTGCTAATTAGGAAACACTTAAGAGCAGGGAATGCTAAATGGATTTGCTAGCCTCTGGCCAGGAGAGGGCTAATTAGTCAATAGCCAGTCAGATCCTTACCTTTGATATGCTAGGAAATACTGTCACCAATGTGTTGTCACCTGTAACCTGGAGACAGTGGAAGCTAACACAGAATTGCTTTGAAATCTCTGCAAACTTTTAAGCCGGATCTACACGAGTAGATGCGGCCGCGATGCTGTTTATCAATTGAGCCGCTGATGCGGCTCGATTGATAAGATCCGACAGGACGGATCTCCGCACCGCCGATTCCCTGCTCGCTTCCCGCGAGGGGACAATGGCAGGGAATCGAGCGGAAGATAAGCGGCGCTGGCGGGGACGAGCGGGGAATCAAATGCGGCGGGGACGCGGCGGGCACGCGGAAGAGGCGATCCGGCGGCTAATCGAGCCGCCGGATCGCTACAACCTCTCCCCGTGTAGATGGGGCTTAAAAGCTGTGACAGGAAAAGCCTTGAAATTCGCATGTCACAGCTAGTCCAGATGTGACAAGGGGCTCGGCAGACTGTGATGTTACAGTCTGGGAAATTGCGTTAGTTTGAGGATGGAACATTCAATGCCTCAGGCCACCAAGTGGACTATAAGAGCCAGCAGAAGACAGTCACAAATCATTTTCGTTTCAAGGGTGTTTATTAAAGCAAAAACACATCAACTGGAACATTTCAAAGAAAATATTTCCCCACGCAGGAGGAATAGCTACATAAAATACGATGATAGAAAACAGTGGAATGAAACATTCCATAAAAATTTATGAACTAAACACAATTTTAGATTTATAGGAATAGGGGAAAGGGGGGGAAGGGAGGGGGGGGGAACAAGGGAGATATAAAGACTTGAATAAAAATGGGTGACCCATGGGTGCTATGCACAACATGCCGATGGGTCTCAATGGGGAAGGGGGAAGGAAGGGAGGGGTTGGTGGTTTCCATATAGATGGTATGCACTGGTAAGTACAAATTCCGAGTTACCAATTACAAAGTATCAAGGTCCCGGTTATTCCAGTCAGTCATAGATACCAATTATGTGTCAGAGGCTTCCTGTTGTTAAAATGAATGAAGAACGTAGTTTAATCCATTGTTATCCTGCCACTCTATCTAGTCATTCCAGGTTTTGAAGAAGTTAGGCAATCTATCCTGGATTTTTGCAATGATATGTTCTGAGAGCATAGTTGAATTAAGATCCTTGAAAACACAGTCGGGAGATAGAGTAGTGGATTTCCATCTGGAGGCAAGGTGTCTTTTTCCCAGAGCGAAAGTATGCTGGAATAATCTATGAGTGGGTTGATTAAAATTTGATGGTTTGTTTCCCAACAAAACAACTGATGGGTCAATAGAATTTGGGACTCGCGAGATGAGACACAACTTGGACCAGATGAAACTCCAGAAAGATTGGGCCAGTGGACAGGCCCACCATATGTGCCAAAGATCTCCCCTTTCTTGGCATCCCCGGAAGCAAAGGGCTGAGACTGACCTGTCGAAGCCGTGGATCCTAGCAGGAGTCATATATTGTCTGTGGAGTAATTTAAGCGAGGATTCAATAGATGAGTAATAAAGGCTGTTTTTCAGAAGAGAGGTACAACAATGAGACCATCTACTAGTAGATATGCTGATATTCATATCATTTTTCCATTTAGGCTGAAATGGAAGCTTGGTATTAAGGGGGGTTTGAGTTAAGGTATCATATATTTCAGAGATCAGCCCTCTCTCAAGTGCAGAGTCTTTACATCTAACCTCAAAAGCAAGATAAGTGATAACAGAGTTAGTTGGGTTGAGTGATCTTAAAAAGTTGAAAATTTGTAAAACTCTGAATATTTCACTAGAGGGGGGATGATGTTCCGTCAGGAATTGGCGAATGTGAATTAGTTTGTATGCACTAATAAAATTGCCCATCCTCGTAAGACTCCTGTCAATCCACCACTTAAACAGATCAACCTGGAGACCAGGCGGGAAATGCGGGTTGCCAAATATTTCTGTCAAACGGGATATAGGAGATTGCATTTTATAGAGGAACCTAACCTTTTGCCAAATAGAGAGTGAATGAGCTGTGATAGAGGAAAGTTTTCTAATGGAAGAAATTGGAATCTTCTGGGCCCACATTGTTCCAGGGAGGGTGAGGGGAGCAATCATCTGTGATTCTAGCTGAACCCACAAAGGTGTTTGAGACTTTGCATTTGCTGCAGCCAGTTGTGAGACCTGCGCTGCCTGGTAGTAGGAAGGTAGATGTGGGAGGTTAAGTCCCCCGAGATGCTTTTTCCTGGACATGGCAACTCTATTTATTTTTGCTCTGCGGTTTTGCCACACAAATTTATATACTTTAGTTTGAAGGTCCTTAAATGGCTTAGGTTTTAGTTTAATGGGGAGGGTCCTAAAAAGATATAAAATCCTTGGTAAGAGTGTCATTTTGATGAGTTCACTCTTCCTAGTAGAGATAGGGGATATGAAGACCATAGCTGGAGATCATTAGACAATTTATGGTAGAGAGCAGGGTAATTTGCTTCATAAAGGAGGTTTGGATCTAATGGGAGGTTGACGCCCAGATATTTAATACATTTGGTTTGGTATTTAAGGCCTAGAGTGTTAGCGAGGTTATGTGCAGTTTGGATTGGCATATTAGAAATCATCATTTCAGACTTTTCTAGGTTCAGTCTGAATCCCGAGAAGTTTGAAAAATAAGCAATAGTTTTTAAAAGATTGGGGATAGAGGTGTGGGGACTTGTAAGTGTTAGAAGAACATCGTCTGCAAACAGACAATTTATATTCCTTTTGACTTAATTTAACACCTAGAATATCAGGTGAGGATCTAATCTTAAAGAGAATCTGTATTGTTAAAATCGCTCAAAAGTAAACATACCAGTGCGTTAAGGGACATCTCCTATTACCCTCTGTCACAATTTCGCCGATCCTCGCCGCATTAAAAGTGGTTAAAAACAGTTTTTGAAAGTTTGTTTGTAAACAAACAAAATGGCCACCAAAACAGGAAGTAGGTTGATGTACAGTATGTCCACACATAGAAAATACATCCATACACAAGCAGGCTGTATACAGCCTTCCTTTTGAATCTCAAGAGATCATTTGTGTGTTTCTTTCCCCCATGCACTGAAGTTTCAGGCTGCTCCTTTCTTCCTGCAAACAGCTTTGCCCTTGTTTGTAATTCCTCAGTATGTGAAAGCCCAGCCAGCTCAGAGGACGATTTATCCAGCTTGTAAAAGATAAGAGAGAGAAAAGAGAAGCTGCTCTAATCCTAAATAACACACAGGCAGTGTGCATAAAGGGGAGTTCATAGCAGAACCACAACACTGAAGAACTTGGCAGCCTTCCAGACACAGGCCGACAAGTCTGACAGGGAAAAGATACATTGATTTATTACAGAGACTGTGTTAGTAGAAAGTGCTGCAGTTAGCCAGAACACATTAGAATAGCTTTTGGAACTTGTAGGAGGATAAAAAACAGGATGCAATTTTTGTTACGGAGTCTCTTTAATCGCAAGGGGCTCCATTACAAGGGCGAAGATGCCAGGTGATAGGGGACACCCCTGTCTTTCTCCTCTTTGTATTGGGAATGTTGTTTGGGAAGAAGAGGGAAGCTTAAGGAACGCAGAAGGGAAGGAATATAATACTCTAATGGCGTTTAAATATTCTCCATTAAATCCAAATCTCTGTAAGACCTCAATCATATATGGCCATTTTATAAGGTCGAAGGCCTTTTCCATGTCTAAAGAAAGAAGCGCCAACTGTTTGGAAGTGCGTTTACAATAATGTTGGATGTCGAGGGTCTTGCGGACATGGTCAGGGGCTTGTCCTCAAGGGAATAAATCCCACCTGATCACCATGGATAAGAGCAGGCAATACCTTATTTAGTCTTATAGCCAGGATAGATGTAAACATTTTGTAATCGACCCCCAACAGAGAAATAGGCCGATAATTTTTAGGGTCTAGATGGTCTCTATTAGGCTTGGTATAACAGTGATGGAAGATTTAAGAAATTCTGGGGGTGGGGAGCCTCCCTTCATCATATAGTTGTAAAATTTCTGAAGGTGTGGTATTAGTATGTTGGCATATTTTTTGTAGTAGATGGCTGTCAGCCCATCAGGACATGGGGCCTTCGCTCTCTTTAATTTTTTAATTGAATCATGAATCTCTTCGTATGAGATTGGGATATTGAGAAGTTTGGAAGTGTCAGGAGCCAATTTGTGCAATATTGTCTGGTTAATAAAAGATTGCCTGTCAGTGGCAAAAGCATCTGGGGAGTCGTCTTTGTATAGATGAGAGTAGAAGTCAAGAAAAGACTTATAGATTTTGTTGGGATCGGAAGTAATTTGGCCAGAGGGTTGTTTGATCTTAATGATTCTGTTAATGGTCTGTTGATTGCGGAGTCATTTTGCCAGCCATTTATTGGGCTTGTTCAATTGAACAAAAGAGATGGCTTTAGTCCATCTCAGGGATTTTTCTAGATCAGTGTTAAGCATGGCATCAAGCTGGAGACGCGTATCAGAGATCTGTTTACAAAGAAACCTGGATGGAGCCAATTGGTTTGCAGTCACTAAATTTGCAATCTTAGATTCCAGGTTTCGAAGAATAGCATTTTTATCGCGTTTCAGCCTGGATGCATGCTTAATAAGTTCACCTCTAATTACAGTCTTATGTGCCATCCAGCATATACCTGGATTGACATTATCAACATCATTTTCAATGAAATAGTTAGTAAGGCTTGAATCTATTTGCTCTGAGATCTCTGGGTTCAGCAAGAGGGACTCATTTAATCTCCAGGGAGGCCTGCAAGGTTTCGGCATGGGGGATAGCAAAGCAGTCAAGACCATATCGTGGTCAGACCAAGAGCAAATTAAGTGCTTCGAGAAGGCCAGGTCTGGAGCACATGCTGAAGTTAGCAAAATTAAATCGATTCTTGAGTAGGAGTTATCTGGATGAGAGAAAAACGTATAACCTCTTTTGCTGCCATTGAATTCTCTCCAAGAATCAAATATTGAGTGGAGTCTGAAAATGTCCTGAAAAAGATCTCTAGATTGGGAGGACACTGCGTTTCTTTTGGGGGCCTGGGATCTGTCAATACCATCCTGGGGTGTAGAGTTAAAATCTCCGGCCCAAATAATACTATCAAAGGTGAGATTAAGCAAGATATCTGATATAGCCGTTATAGAGGCAGAGATTCTCTCAGGAGGGATATAGGTATTAACTATGCACAGAGTTTTAGACAGATATGTCCCAAGCAAGATAATATACGTGCCCTCGTCATCAGAGATCTGTGAAAGTACTTCGAATGGAAAGGAGTCAGAGAGGAGAGTAAGGACTCCTCTGTGCTTCTTTCTGGCAGAGGACATATAAAATCGTTTGTAGTTTTTATGGAAGGTCTTAGGAGAAAAGGACTTATTGAAGTGGGTTTCTTGGATACACAAAACCTCAGGTTTATGTTTAAAGTACTCAGAGAAGGCCTTGCTTCTTTTTTGGGGAGAGTTCAGGCCTCTGACATTGTGAGATAAAATTTTAACTAATTGGGTAGACATGAGTAAATTTGGATAAAATGAAGATGTAGACTGACGAACTGAGCTGGAAAGGCGGGACCTTAAGTGAGGTAGATAATGTGATGATAGTAAAATGACCAAGTAAAGGTAATACAAGGAAACCAATCAGGGTAGGGAGGGAGCAAAACTTGCAGCGGTGTGCTAGGGGGTGACCCATTATTAGGTGGGTTACCGTCGAGCACTAAGTGGGGGTCTAACACGGTAGCACTGCGGCGACCGCCAGATAAGTATAATAACAAATATAGAACTCAAAGGTTTCCACGACAGAACTCCGAGGACGGAACCATATATCAATAAAGTATATGTGTAGCAAGGGAACAATAAGACAGGTATATACAGCTAACGTATACTAGTAATGGAGCTATACAATAGCATATATACCTTTCCCTTAATCAAAGATGGCATTTAGTGCAAAGGAAGGGAGCATAAGCAAACCTATAAGGAGATGAGTCTTATAAACGGTAGGAATGGTGATTTGGGTGAAGCAATTTGGCTGAAACAATTTGGCCTAAGATGTGCAAGGGAAGTAAAAAGAAATTTAAGGCTCAGAGTTGTGTCTGCGGAAAAACAGTGAGAAAACATATTAATATACAACTTTGAGCAAACCTTCAAGCAGAATAATATAGAGAGGCAGACATATAATGACAGCTTGTTACATCAGAATGGAGTTAATTTTCAAACTTAACCTGTGGGTAAAGAGATTGCATAAAACACAAAATGAAACCAATAAACGGATTACATCTGAGGTGTATAAGCTCAGTGAGGATTAAACAAACCAGGGGGCCTTCCAGTGATTCAAAAGTTAGCCATTAGACATATGGATATGAAGGAAGACAGTACATGGCTAGGAAGTTGGAAGGTTTGAAGAAGGCACTAATCATCATCATCATAAAGTGCTCAGGCTTAGTTGCACCAGGGTCAAAGTAGTTTCTCTGAAGCAGTGTAAAGCCTGGTAACAGGAGGAGTGCAAAAGGGCTCCTGTAAGGAAGGGATGATCAGGTTTTTAAGGCAACCATACCATAACAAGAAAGAATGTGACCTAAGAGTTGCAAGGGGAGGCCAAAGGCATTAAGGAAGTGATTCAAGTGTCAGATTGGGATCTTCTAGTTGAGGACCAGACCCTACGGTGCCCGGGGACTAAGGATGGTCCAGGATCTTGCTGCTGATCGACTGGTAGATCAAATGGAACTTCTGCATCAGTGAGGGCATCATACATTTCCTGAGTAGTCTTGCACATGTACTTCTTATTGTTCTTTTGAAAGGATAGTCTGAAGGGGAATCCCCAGCTGTAACGGATACCTTCTCGTTGGAGAGCGAGAGTGTAAGGTCTGAATGACCTCCTTTTTTGGATTGTTTGTGGGGCTAAATCAGGGAATATTTGCACTGATTGGGACAGACCTGGAAGGACCGTCAGATCACGTGCTGCAAGCAGAATTTTGTCCCTGGCATCTTCGGTGCAGAGTTTAGCAATTATATCCCTGGGGAGCTCAGGGTTTCTGGGTCTGGCCATGGCCCTATGTATGCGGATAATTCTTAGCATGGAAGGGTCGACTTGAGTGAGAAGTGCACAAAAAAGATTATTGGCGACCGATTCCACATCTATAACAGATTCTGGAAGACTCTTTATCCTTACATTAGCCCTTCTGCTCCTATTCTCCAGGTCTTCTAGCTTGGATTCTACTATATCCAGTCGAGAGTCACGCTTTTTAGCTAGTTTTCTGTCTTCTTTGAGGGCAGAAGCCATGTTGTCAGATTGGACTTCTAATGTAGATACCCTATCCCCGATGTCAGTCATCTGTCTAGATAATTCAGAAACAGCCTCCCTAAGTTCAGCCCTGAACATACCTCTTATGGTGGCAATCATTTCTCTATTAGAGATCCTCTCCTCTTCGTCTGGCATCAATTGGGCTGAAATGGGAGATCTCTGCTCCATGCTGGCAGAAGGCGTATGAGGAGATCTGGCTGCATCAGAATATGTGGATGCAGGGGATGCCTGTTTTGATTCTGGCTGTAATCTCTTACTGCTTGATCCGGATAGAGAGCTCCCAGCAGGGGACACTTCGTGCTTCTTAGAACGAGCACCCTGAGGCTGATCCTTGCTGGCTTTGTCTGTGTGGGGAGAGCTGCTCAGAGAAGAGCAGAGGGATGCTGGGGATGCCTTATTTGAAACTGCCTCCTGTTTCTTACCGTTCGTCCCCACAGGGGAGATAGTAGGAGGGGGGTTGTCAGGCTTCTCAGAGCGGGCAGCAGTGCCTCTCGGGGCGGCTGCAGAGGTGGAAGGATTAGTGTGGAGATCTTTATCACCGCTGTTGTTCCTGGAAGACGGGCTGGAGGGGGCGTGGTTAGCGGCCATCTTGTTAGAATTCTCTGTTCGTTTCTGGCGAGGATTGTTGAATAAGTTATACTTTCTACTCCTCGTATTATAGTCCTTAGTGCCTCTTTGCATAGCGCAGATGTTCCCACAGCAGCTAGTATGCTTAGATCCTCTCAAAGTCAGTCATGGAGCTGGCGATCGCAGGCAGTGGTGTGGAGCTCACAGAGCAGACATCTACTCTCAGTGGCACCACGCATGTGCCCCCCACAAATAATTTTCTCTTGGAGGTAGCGCATAGCTAGAGGGATCCCGAGCGAATCGGAACGGTGTTCTCCAACCGCGTTTTAACCTACGCTGGTAACGTTATATCCCATTTTTATGCAAATATCCTTGTGTGTATCGTTGTAACGTTTATTTTGTAACTTTTTACTTTGTTTTTTGTACATCTTTTGTATATATTATTTTCTGCATTGTTCCACTTTTTCCTGGAATATTAAATCGTTATTTATTAAGTTTGACTTCTGCTGTACTAAACTAACACTCATAGCCTAGAAGAGACTGAAGTGTAACGGTGTATAAGTCCATGCCTGATTGTATGACTGAGCAACACTACCGTATAAAATTGTAATTGCCTTGTGTGTATGGGGCTCTTCTGCGCTCGACGGCAGAGTGTGAAGTCTCGGAGTGGCTAACAGTATCGTTCGGAACGACTGTTAGTGGTTTTGCTTCACTACAGTGTAAGATTGCAACTGTGTGTGTGTATGCGTGGCGTATCCGTATTCGGCCTAAAGCGCAAAGCAGACCCGAATACGAAAACGTGGATTGCGAGCTGAGCACTCGTCAGCCTAGTGGACGTGTCTAGCAACAGCTAGTGGTGGCAGTAAGAAGCGTTTGAGGGGTCACAGCCTTGTTTTTCGCTTGAATAAGGCTGCTCCCCGCTTGATCTGGTCAAACCCGCAGTCGGGAACCTTATCTGCAGGCGTGCCGCGGGGCCGGTTCCTGACATAATTGGCTGGCAGTGGTGGGAACGTTTAGTACATTAGTACGCAGTTTAGCT
This sequence comes from Hyperolius riggenbachi, assembly GCF_040937935.1. NCBI lineage: Eukaryota > Metazoa > Chordata > Amphibia > Anura > Hyperoliidae > Hyperolius > Hyperolius riggenbachi. The sequence continues at coordinate 400,287,027 of NC_090647.1, read as the reverse complement.
CGCTATTCTGAGTACTAAAGGCTGGAAGCTTGCTAGAAGCGACTAATCTACAGAAGTCTTCTCAGTGCAGAATCTATATACTTTTTTTTTCAAGGATACACACTTGGTATTTTGCTTCCCCTCCTCCTTTCTCTTTTATTTTGCAACACGATGGCTCAGAAAGCAACCAGCTATGCAAAGCAAAGAAATACTACTCAACCTGTGTGAGCACAAAGGCATTGAGACGGTGAGCGGCCAGACTAAGGAGCAGTTAGTTCGTGCCATCGAGGAGTATGATGAGACAGAGCAAGCCCATGCTCCACCGCCAGCGGATGCAGCTCACGACGCGCCAGAGGAGGAATTGCTCCCGCCACAGAATGCGAGTGGAGACGATGTCCTGGACGACCCACCAAACAGGGAGACGCCATCTCTGGAAGCTGATCTACAGCTACTGAACTTAGCTGATGCTGAACTGCGCCTAAAGCTGATCCTACTGTACCGACAGGCAGAGAAGGAACAAGCTGCACAGCGACTCCAGGCTGAGAGGGAACAAGCTGAACGCCGACACCAGGCCGAGAAGGAAAGACTCCAGGCAGAGAGGGCAAGTGCTGAGCGTCAACACCAGCTGGAGCTAGCTAAACTTCAGCAGCAGAACCGGCCTGCTGGACCCGCAGAACGCGAAGGTGAGCGAGTCCACAGAATCCCCCTGGATAAGTTCCCCGCTATGGACAAGGACTCTGACATAGACACTTTCCTACAGGGGTTTGAAAGGACTTGTCGACACTATGGGGTGCCCCATGAGCAGTGGGCAAGGTATCTCACACCAGGGCTGAGAGGCAAGGCCCTGGAGGCGTTTGTGAGTCTCCCCCAGGAGGAAGAAACAGACTTTGAGGCAATTAAGAAAGCCATCATTACACGATACCACCTCACGCCAGAGGTGTATCGCAAATGTTTCAGGACAGTGCAGGGAGGTCCTGATGACAGTTACCTGGATCATGCTTGCAACCTGCACACTGCCTTCCAGCAGTGGCTAAAAGGACTGTCAGTTGAAACCTTGGATGCCCTGCAGGAACTGATGATAAAAGACCAGTTCCTCCACACTGTCCTGTTGATGTCCGGCTGTTTGTGCTGGATCGAGAACCAAAGACAGTGGATGAGGCTGCGGAAATGGCCGATTCCTACACGGCCCATAGAGCACCCGAGTCCTGGAGGACTACTCCATCCAGCTGGAGGGGAGAACAGATTGCTAAACCTGTTTCACCCAGCACCCAGAGGAGGCAAGCACCGCTGTCTCCTGGATTCAAGCAACCAACCACTGACACTCGGAAATGCTTTGTATGTGACAGGGTCGGTCATATCACCATGACTTGCCCAGAGAGGAAGAGGGAGACCCCAAAATCCAGTGAGGCCTCAAACCCCAGTGAAGTCCCAACTGCTTTGTGCGCTACCAGAAATGCCACTGGCTATGCAGAGAATCTGCAGCTTGTCACGGTTGGGGGTACAGTTGCCACTGGGCTGAGAGACAAAGGAGCAGAAGTGACTCTCATACATCCCCAGCTTGTGAACCCGGAGCAGTACATACCTGGGAAAATGATTGCTGTCAGAGGAGTTGGGGATGTCACCCCAGCCATACCTACCGCCTTGGTTCACCTGGACTGGGGTGCCGGCAGTGGAAGGAGAAAAGTGGGGGTAACTGATGCCATCCCCACGAACGTTTTGTTAGGTACTGACCTGGGACGGTTAGTGGCCCGGTATGAACCTACTCCAACCCCCGTGGAACCCGCCTCCCCAGCAGATGTTCAGGACTCTTGCAAGGTACTGTTTGATAACTCTGTGCAGGTGGGGAATGCTGGTGAACCTCACGGGGCTACGGAGTATATACTAGGAGCCAGCCCTAATGAGTCTCCAGTGCCTAGGCCTGGAGTGGGACATGCCGATACAGAAAATGCAGAAACTGATGATGTCAGTTATGACGCACGGATTATCGAGGCGATCGATGCAGGAACGGTTGATGCTACTTGTGAAGTGCTGAGTAGCAATGTGTGCAAAACTGCAGATAAAGTTGATATTGTATATGATGTTTTAAATGACAATGTGTGTAGGGCAGATCCTGCTGATATCATGTGGACACTCCGTCGGCTGCAGGAGTAACCAGCAGTGTTCGCTGGCCTATAGCAGATGAACTGCCCACTGAAGGGGCAGACGGCACCAGGCCAGATCTTCCCCCTTCAGATGTTGTTGAGAACAAATGCATGAGCAATGATATGTGTGATGCAGACACTCCCTCCACTGCAGTGGTAACCAGCAGCGCTAGCAGATCTACAGCAGAGGGACTGTCCGCTGAATTGGCAACTGTTGCTGGTTCAGCAACATCCACTTCGGAACCTGGCCCTGAGGGCCCAGGAGCCTCTCTATCTGCAGCCTTCCTGGAATGTGTGACAGGCAGCACTGAGCTCTCTGTGACTGTTCGATTTGACTGCAGCCTGGAAGAGCTCAGGGGTCTGGCCAGCGGGTCACCAGCTGGGGGGGGGGGGGCAGGCTGAGAGGGTTCTGGGAAGTTATTCCCTCGGAGCTGTCCGAAGTGGAGGTGGCAGACAGGCAGATAATCGTTCCCCAAAGGGGCCGAGAGATAGCCCCTGCCACTATAGAGAAAGTGCATGTTCCCCAGCTGCAGCACTGTCTCTATGGTCGCGAACTCACGGTCATCCCTCACCCTCATTCCCTTGGTTGGTTATGTCAGGTTGCCAGGGGCAACGACACATTGCAGCAACCTGACCTAGCTTTCCAGGCTTGGAGCTAACTGACAGGTGGGGAACCCTTTCTGAGGATACTAAGGGGTTACCCCACCAGGCCGTCAGTGTAGGCTTTGGCAGGACGATTCGTTAGACTCATCTGCCAGCACCATCTGGAAGAGGGGACCTGTCAGGAATATAGCAGCTAGTTATGAGGTTGGGATAATACAGGAGTATATTTTCATTTTTCTATCTGCTGTGTATTATGTCAGAGATGTAGGTATGCCATGCTGGCAGTTGGCTTCATGGAGTTCCTGTATGTACATGTAAATTAACTCTATCATTGTCTGCTGCTAATTAGGAAACACTTAAGAGCAGGGAATGCTAAATGGATTTGCTAGCCTCTGGCCAGGAGAGGGCTAATTAGTCAATAGCCAGTCAGATCCTTACCTTTGATATGCTAGGAAATACTGTCACCAATGTGTTGTCACCTGTACAGTGGAAGCTAACACAGAATTGCCTTGAAATCTCTGCAAACTTTAAAAGCTGTGACAGGAAAAGCCTTGAAATTCGCATGTCACAGCTAGCCCAGAAGTGACAAGGGGCTTGGCAGACTGTGATGTTACAGTCTGGGAAATTGCGTTAGTTTGGGGATGGAACATTCAATGCCTCAGGCCACCAAGTGGACTATAAGAGCCAGCAGAAGACAGTCACAAATCATCTTCTCTTGGAGGTAGCGCATAGCTAGAGGGATCCCGAGCGAATCGGAACGGCGTTCTCCCGCCAACCACGTTTTAACCTACGCTGGTAACGTTATCTATCCCATTTTTATGCAAATATCCTTGTGTGTATCGTAACGTTTATTTTGTAACTTTTTACTTTGTTTTTTGTACATCTTTTGTATATATTATTTTCTGCATTGTTCCACTTTTTTTCTGGAATATTAAATCGTTATTTAATAAGTTTGACTTCTGCTGTACTAAACTAACACTCATAGCCTAGAAGAGACTGAAGTGTAACTGTGTACAAGTCCATGCCTGATTGTATGACTGAGCAACACTACCCTATAAGATTGTAATTGCCTTGTGTGTATGGGGCACTTCTGCGCTCGACGGCAGAGTGGGAAGTCTCGGAGTGGCTAACAGTATCATTCGGAACGACTGTTAGTGGTTTTGCTTCACTACAGTGTAAGATTGCAACTGTGTGTGTGCGTGGCGTTCCCGTATTCGGCCTAAAGCGCAAAGCTGACCAGAATACGAAAACGCAGATTGCGAGCTGAGCACTCGTCAGCCTAGTGGACATGTCTAGCAACAGCTAGTGGTGGCAGTAAGAAGCGTTTGAGGGGTCACAGCCTTGTTTTTCGCTTGAATAAGGCTGCTCCCTGCTTGATCTGGTCAAACCCGCAGTCGGGAACCGTATCTGCAGGCGTGCCGTGGGTCGGTTCCTGACAGTATCCAATACAAAGTGTACTATACACTTTGTAGCGGCGATCGAAGCGTTAACAACCCAGCGACGCTTCCGATCAGCTGGCGGTTGACGTCACGGGTGGGCGGAGCCTATTGCCGGCGGATCCCCGGCCAGAAACAGTCCCAGGACCCGACGCCCATCGGCGTTACGTGGTCCTGGGCATGCCACTTTGCTGCCGCCCATAGGTAGTGGGCGGTCGGCAAGTGGTTAAAGTGAACCTTAAGTCAAAAATAAAAAATGAGTTTTGCTCACCTGGGGCTTCCCTCAGCCCCCTGCAGCTGATCGGAGCCCACGTAGAGTCACTCCTGGACCCGCCGGCGGCCACTTCCGGTTTTGGCGTCAGGCTGGGAACGCGAGTGATTCTTCGCGTTCCCGGCTACAATAGCACCCCCTATACTGCTATTGCGGCCTTCCTTGCTTCCCTGTTCATCTGTTCCACTTTCTTCCCCATTTGTCCCTCTTTCAGGACTGATGTACAGATCTATGTAAATATATGTATTTTTCTACTGAATAATGTGCTTAAAGAGGAACTCCAGTGAAAATAATTGAATAAAAATGTGCTTAATTTTTACAATAATTATGTAGAAATTATTTAGAAATTATGAAGAAATGATTTAGTCAGTGTTTTCCCATTGTAAAATCTTTCCTCTCCCTGATTTACATTCTGACATTTACCACATGGTGACATTTTTACTGCTGGCAGGTGATGTCACTGGAGGGAGATGCTTCTTGCTTTTTTGGCAGTTGGACCCAGCTGTAAGGCCTGGAACCCACTGCAAACCGCAAACGCTAAACGCAACCGCTAGCGTTTTGCCTGAGCGGTTTGCAAGCTGATTCATGCGAGTTTTCGGTCGCGTTTTGCAACAGTGTATTTTTTTCCTCAGCGGTTGTGTAGCGTTTTGCGTTTCGCGTTTTTATCCTGATTGGTCCTGTGAATAATTTTTAATTTTGTTACAGTGTGCTGAACCGCAAAACGCTAGCAGAACCGCTCAGTTTAGGTTTTGCTGAGCGTTTCTGCTAGCGTTTCAATACTTTGCATTGAAGCGCTAACGTTCCCAAAATGCTGCATGTCCTGCGTTTGCGTTTCTGAGAAACGCAAACGCTCCTGTGGAAGTTGCCCCATCCATTAACATTAGCCCAGCGTTTTGGCAAACTGCTAGCGTATCGCAGTGCTGCCAAAACGCTGCCAAAAGCGCTCCTGTGGGTTCCAGCCCTAAATGTCCCATCCTTTAAAGTCCTTGAAAGTGATATATTTCTTATATTCAAATGTTAATCTAAAGGATAATGAACCAGTATAGAAAGGACCAGTGTGGTTTGAATTAAAACACAAAATAATTTTTCTTATGTAAGGTTTATTGTATGCATGATTAGGTACTGTGCTGGGGGCATGATTAACTACCTAACGAACGTGTCACACCAGTGGGCGTCTATTGCTGCTAGCAGGCTGTTTGTAAGGGGAAAGTAATCCCTCTTGTTTACATGTGTACAGCGCTGTAGTCTCCAGCAGCGCTGTAGGAGATCGGCGATCCCCGGCCTCTGATTGGCCGTGGATCGCCGTCCTCTCATAGGCTGATGTCTATGAGAGGTGGAACAGGACGGATCGCCGTCCTGTCCAATACAGGCTCTCGGAGGGGAGGAGGGAGGGAGGGTGAAACAGCCTATACAGGCTGCAAAAAAACAAAAACGGTCGCAGCGATCGGACACCTTAAAGAGACACTGAAGCGAAAAAAAAAAATGATATAATGAATTGGTTGTGTACTATGAATAATTTCTAGATTAGCAGCAAAGAAAATATTCTCATACTTTTATTTTTAGGTATATAGTGTTTTTTCTAACATTGCATCATTCTCTAATATGTGCAGATTACACAACACTCAGCATTCAAAATGATTCTTTCAGAGCAGTCTGTGAAGTAATGACCTCTCCTCTAGCAGAGAAAAAGTAAACAGTTCACTTACAGTTGAGATAATAAAAGTCAGATAACAGCCCTCTCCACGACTAAGTTAGTCGGAGAGCTTAATGGCTTGTTTGCATAGAGATAACAACTGGAGTTTCTCAACTCTTCCTGTACTGGAAACAATTAGACTGATGTATCTGATCTTAATGTTTTATTTCTTAGCTGTACTACACATACAAATCATAATATCATCATTTTTTTTTCGCTTCAGTGTCTCTTTAAGGCCCATACACACGGGCTACAACTGTTGCTGGAAACACATGGCGCGCGCATGTTGCGGCGACAGGTCCTCCGTGTGTATGAGGCGCGCGCAAGGAACTGTTGCTAATCAGAGCTGTCGCCAGGCGATTGACTTGGCCAATCGCCGGCAACAGCTGTTGCAGGAACCGTTGCTAGTCTCAAGTCGGTGCGGTCGTGTGTATGCTAGTCTCTAGCAACTCTTGTGAGTCCGACAGTTCATTGAACCTGCGACAGAAGTTGCTGAGCAAGAGTTTCCGCTATGTTGCAGACAGGTTGTTGCCGCGTGTATACAATCGTCGCTTGTATACAACTGTCGTTGCTGGAGACTTTCAACTGTTGCTTGTCTCCATGCAACTGCAGACATCCGTGCCTCGTGTGTATGTAGCTTTAGTTTTCCGCCACACATAGCGTTTTGCATTTTGCCCAAAAAGTTCCATTTTGGTCTCATCTGACCAGAGAGCCTTCTTCCACATGTTTGCTGTGTCCCCCACATGGCTTGTGGCAGACTGCAAACGGGACTTCTTATGCTCTTCTGTTAACAAAGGCTTTCTTCTTGCCACTCTTCCATAAAGGCCAACATTGTGCAGTGCACGACTAATAGTTGTCCTATGGACAGATTCCCCCACCTGAGCTGTAGATCTCTGCAGCTCGTCCAGAGTCACCATGGGCCTCTTGACTGCATTTCTGATCAGCGCTCTCCTTGTTTGGCCTGTGAGTTTAGGTGGATGGCCTTGTGTTGGTAGGTTTACAGTTGTGCCATACTCCTTCCATTTCTGAATGATCGCTTGAACAGTGCTCCATGGGATATTCAAGGCTTTGGAAATCTTTTTGTAGCCTAAGCCCGCTTTAAATTTCTCAATAACTTTATCCCTGACCTGTCTGGTGTGTTCTTTGGACTTCATGGTGTTGTTGCTCCCAATATTCTCTTAGACAACCTCTGAGGCTGTCACAGAGTAGCTGTATTTGTACTGACATTACATTACACACAGGTGCACTCTATTTAGTCATTAGCACTCATCAGGCAACGTCTATAGGCAACTGACCGCACTCAGACCAAAAGGGGCTGAATAATTACGCACACCCCTCTTTGCAGTTATTTGTAAAAAATGTTTGGAATCATGTATGATTTTAGTTCCACTTCTCACGTGTACACCGCTTTGTATTGGTCTTTCATGTGAAATTCCAATAAAATTGATTCATGTTTGTGGCAGTAATGTGACAAAATGTGGGAAACTTCAAGGGGGGGCGAATACTTTTGCAAGCCACTGTACAGCACTAGGTACTGCTATAGTAAGTGTACAATGATACACACAGTGCTGCACTCCAATGGGATGTGCCACCAGAAGCATCGCTAATGTTTTTAGCACCCAGGTACAAAGAAAGTTTTCGTATGTGTAACAACAGCAAAAGACTCATCGGTTTCAAAATTCCGGTAATGATGTCATCTCTCTTCTGTAGCGGACCCAGCATCATCTCCTTGGTAACAGAGGCATCTTTTATTATTTATTTTTTGTATTTATAAAGCTCCAAATTCCTACATCGGACGTCGAGTTAACATCAACCAGCAAGCCAGCTGTACACTGGCATGGAAATCGCCAACTTGGACTTTCCGCCAAAGACTTGCGATTGCCGCATGGACTACCAATAACGGTATTTAACCACCCTGGCGTTCTGATTAAATCGCCAGGGTGGCTGCGGGAGGGTTTTTTTTAAATAAAAAAAAAACTATTTCATGCAGCCAACTGAAAGTTGGCTGCATGAAAGCCCACTAGAGGGCGCTCCGGAGGCGTTCTTCCGATCGCCTCCGGCGCCCATAATAAACAAGGAAGGCCGCAATGAGCGGCCTTCCTTGTTTTGCTTACATCATCGCCATAGCGACGAGCGGAGTGACGTCATGGACGTCAGCCGACGTCCTGACGTCAGCCGCCTCCGATCCAGCCCTTAGCGCTGGCCGGAACTGTTTGTTCCGGCTACGCTGGGCTCGGGTGGCTGGGGGGACCCTCTTTCGCCGCTGCACGCGGCGGATCGCCGCGCTGCAGCGGCGATCAGGCAGCACACGCGGCTGGCAAAGTGCCGGCTGCGTGTGCTGCTTTTTATTTCATTAAAATCGGCCCAGCAGGGCCTGAGCGGCAGCCGCTGGCGGTGTTGGACGAGCTGAGCTCGTCCAGACCGCTCAGCTGGTTAAACTGTATTTTAAGACATTCTGTTTCTCTTCCATCTCTACGCTCTATCAAACCAATCTGTTCTGCCGGACAGGTATATTTATCTGTGGGCTAAAGTATGCTGTGTGTATGTAGTTTTAGAATAAAACTAATGATTTTATCGTTCAGTCTTGTGCCTGTTCTGGTCATCTGATTGCTGCTACAACGAACTTGCTCTCTGAAGAATCATACTACTGCATAGTTTTATTATGTGCTTATAAATTGTTGTTTGCTAGCTAGGTTGTAAATAACCGTTTCCTCCTAAGATTAGCTAGTACCCGATTTCCTGTGCAAAATCGATAACTTTAGTTTATCGATTAGACACACAATCGAGATTGCATCATAGATGGAGACAGTAATCTTTCTTTAAACGTCACACTGCTCACAATTAAGCCTTTGGAAGTGTCTATTCCCCGAACGGTGACTGGAGCATGTCGAACGTGATTGGGCTGGCTACCGTATTATGATACCGTTGGGGTCTCTTTGCCCTATCAAATCGGAGAGTGGTGGCAGTGAAATTACCAGATTTCCAGCACAAAATCGATATTTTTTGTTTACTGTTGTATACAATCGGGATTGTACATGTATGGGCACCTCCAACCAATCTTGACCGTTTACTACGCACACTGTGAATTTACCTCCAGAAGTCTCTAGTGTATGAGACCTGCATGGAAACAGTGGCCTAGTAATACAGGGTTGGTGAGAGATTGTCACATTACATATTGTAGACAGCGTTGCGACCAATCTTTATTGTCAGTCTGCTCACTGTACTTCCTGCTAATGCTAACGGGAGCAGATTAGACGGATTTAGCACGCTCTGTCACATTATTACCTTCTTCTGATGATCCAGCAACCGGTCCTTTAACATCTTGTAGATGGGATTGGGGGTCTGGATTGTCACATTGGTAACTGCTGTTACCAAGCAGAGGACGCTGGGCATGCTGCAGAAGAGAAATTATGTCATCGTCATTATGTCATCGCCGGAACATTGGAGCCAGTGAGTGTTTCGCTGTTATTAATGTTTCTGCACTCCTCTTCAGAGGGAGGGATATAAGCAAGTGTACTTAGGGTGGCCAGTGAGCTACCTCTGACGCACGTGTGGGTGCAGCTGCCATGCTGTGCTCCCTCACAGTGCTACTCTCGGTGATATGTGTCCCCCCTTGCTCCCCCATAGCTACTCCTCTGTGTGCCACCACCAATGCAGTAGGGAGATTAACAGCCGTCGTGATTGCGCTCACCAGCCAGGCTCTTGATAGACAGTCCATCACTGGGAGACGTGGCATCTGGAGTTCCGCAGCAGGGACTGCGTGTCTGTTGCAGCAGCTGCCATTGTTTTAAATAAAACTTTTTTTTTTTACCTCGGAGACGACTGTGGAGAGTATTTGTTTACTGCATATGCAGTTGATAGGCTATCAAAGGCAGCCTATCAATAGCACTGAGTGTATGACTGTAGGCTTACTATAGCAGTGGGTGTAGGATTGTAGGCTTAATATAGCAGTACTTAGCACTATATGCGTTTTTTTTTTTATTGCTTTCAGGGCATCCTGCGGTTTCCATTGTGTGGATAGGATTGGATGAAGACTTTATTAATACAGTATAGACAAGCAAAATTATATGTTTGGAGCTTAAAGTCACAACTGACCCCAGACTTTATACCTATTGGTAAAACAGATAAGGTGGATGATCCAAGCTACAGTGCTGTTATTGACATTGTAAAGTCATTTTAGCTTACCTTTGTAAATCTTTTTTTTTTATAGTTTATACACCGATATCATCTGAGCCGATTTACTTAGGAAAGGCGTGGATTAAAACATGGTACAGAGAACACCCTCCCCCACCTTGTTACAACTACTATGTTTTTGATAGTTTGGGAAATTGTGTAATGGGTGGACCCTGTACAAATTAACTGGAGCGGGGGGTTCAATTATCCAAGTGTTTCAATTTCAAGACAATTGGAACCATAATAATCATCTCCCATTACTGGGGAACCCTCTAAGACGCAGGATGTTTGAAAAGCTCCCATGTCTACCAGTAGGGACCAAGGTGCTTCACAAGTCACCTTCTCTTAAAGCCCCCCCCCCTTACATACACACTGCTGACAGCTGTGGATGCTGGTAAATAGACCCAGGGGGGACCTCTTCAATGAATGAATATGTGAGCCAAAACTCTCATTGGTTTCATGAATCAAGCATAAAAAAGAAGTGATATCTGTGGTAATATATGCACAGGGTACCACAAAATACTGCAGTCATGCTGAATTTATCTTATTGTCCTCTTGCAAAATGAAATTGTTCTTGATCAGATGTTACCTTGATGGTATTACCGTACATAATGGAGAAAAATCTCAGCTTGTATATCAACATCTACAGTAGAAAACCTTTAATTCAGACGACATTCCCTCCATGGTGCCCCCAAGCCTGCAAGTAACATTAATCATGTTTCACTGTTGCCTCCAGGCACTTATCTGCATACGTAGTCCCAGGCTTTTTATGAACAAACTGCCTTCTGCTGTATTCCAATTTGGACTCAACAGTTCAGAGAACCTACTGGTAATTTAATGCACACAGATTCTTGTGTTTTTGTGCACAGGCCAGTCGCTAGGCATTATTTTCTAGTCACTTTTTAGCCATAAATCTTGAAGACTACGTCAGACTAGTGGTGAGCTACGCGTAGCTTTACTGCTTGAAAATTAAATCATAAGTAGGATTTGGTGGCCGCAGCAGAGGGGGCGGCGGGGTGTTAACTTACCTATGCCGCCACCTATAGCTGATAACCTAGAAAGAGGAAGCATGTGAGTGATGTGGAATGTGAGTGAACCGCATCGGCTATTGGCAGCAACATAGGTAAGTTATTCCCCCTCCCCCTGCAAGTCCTACACATAATTTTGAAGCCACGGAGCTACTCGTAGCTGACCTCTACCTCAGACCAGATATTTGTCCAATAAAGTAATTGGTAAACAAGCCAACAAGAGTAAAATGCACTAAACTGTTGTGGTGGACTCTTTTGGATAAGACAGACTGTAAATAGGTTTTAGGAAAAAAAATAGACTTTATTAAAAATGAACTCCACGTCACAGGATATACTAACTTACTCAGGCAAAAGTAGGGAGTATCTATTTTCAAGTCAGGAGTATGTCCAGACTGTAGATGGTTTCATTGGGGTATCACTAGTTTCTGACACTTTAGAGTTGATGGTGCCAATAAGCATCTTTCGATTGCAAAGGGAAATCTGTATGCTGTGTTTTTGGTGTATAGGTTATGGCCAAAGCCAGAAGTGTGGCCAATTCCCTAACTATGTAACTGGCCGGCCAATGTAGGAAGTGGCAAAGAGATGTCGCCAAAGTCAGATATGAGAGTACCTTGGGCTTGGAAGGTGACAAAAAAGTGTTTTCTTCCAAGTGTGCGACATGTAGGCCTATGCCTAACAATAACCTTCAAGCTGTCTTGTGCTTAACACTAATCTCCACTCTCCTCTGCCTAACACTAACCTCCCCACTCCTCTGCTTAAAATTAACCTCCACTCTCCTGTGCCTACTTCTCATGTCCCCCTCTTCTCTGCCTAACCCTAACCTTCCCACCCAGTGACATGACACTAGGCAAATAGTGGAATGACAGGAAAACCATTTTGCACATTGGCCGGCCAATGTTGAATTTTGGCCAGTAACGTTACAACTAAATTAGCCATCTTGAGAAATGGCCGGCCAGTTTCCACTTTGGACGACTTCTGGTTTTGGCCATAACATATATTCAGGCGTATAAGACTACTTTTTAACCCTTCAAAGTCATCTATAAAGTCAGGGGTCGTCATACACTGGGTGTCATTGATGCCCGGTGATACGCCATATGCTGTTACAGAGTCTCAGATCTCACTGCTGAGGACTGTCGTGAAGCAGTGCAGGCGCACATGTGCGAGATCTGAGAGGCAGAGAAGGAGGTAAATAGTTTACAGGGGTGGGCCAGAAGGGTAAAAGAGGCGTGTTTTATGGGCACAGCACAATCTATTCTTCCATACCGCTCTGATAAACAGGTAGACAAGGAGAGCTGACCAATCCACTTAGGGAGAGTTGACCAATCCAACCAATCGCCTATATACTGGGTACCACATACAGTACAGCACCAGTATTTGTTCATACATGGCACCAGTATATGATGTTTTTAAAAAAAAATTATTTGGTGTAAGTTGGAAGAGGGATCGTCTTATCAGTGTTCTCCCCAGGGCCAATTAGGTGGGCTGGCCGCCCGGCTGTTTTCAAACTCTGCCCAGCTGTTGTCATTCACCCACTTAGCTAAAAAAAACCCAGGCAGGAGCGCTCAATTGCCTGCTAGCAATCAGTGCCCAGCTCTCGCACAATAGGGAGAGCTAAAGCTGTACACTGCAGGAGCGCTCCTCTGTCTGTCACCTCACGTTTCCTGGTGGAGCAGGGATTGGCTGGGCGGGTTGTAAGGGGCGGCACCATGCACTTCATCTAGCAGCTGGAAACTCCTGTTCCGTCTCTCCCTCCCGCCCTCCAATGAATAACAGGCTTTATTTTATGCTAGCACCTCTCTGGCCAATGAAAAGAGGCAGCCAAGCAAACACGCCCACATATCTTTGTCAGCAGCCTGCAGGAGTTAGTGAGAAGACCATGTGCGTTCCTTCTGCAATCAGGGACAGTCAGTCAGGAGCGGCTCATTAATTCTCCATCCCCAGCAGACAGCAGATAACAACCATGCCCCTGTATTTAAATAAGGAGCTGCTGGTCTAATCCAGCTACTGAGAGCAGGAGAGGTAATATAACTTCACAGCTCAGTTTGTTTGCTTTCTTTTGTTTAAGTTCAGTTCGGGGGAGGATAGAGCAGTACACAGCAAGTACAGTGACAGGGTGTCCACCAATGAAGAGAAAAAAAGGTGCACAGGGTCCCTGTGTCAGGTTCCTCCGGAGTGCTCAAAGCCCACCAAAACAGTTCAACCAAGCCAGTATTTGTATAGATGAGAGCGGCTGGGCACATCCAGTTAAAAAAGACCTTTATTTGTTTGAAATTAAAATGTATACATCCACAGCAACAGTGCGACAGGAGAGAGAGGGGTCAGCATGAGAAGAGGTCGACAGCTGTTTCGCACCCTGCAAATGGGCGCTTCGCTGACGAAGCGCCCATTTGCAGGGTGCGAAACAGCTGTCGACCTCTTCTCACAGTGACAGGGTGTTTCTGAGGCAGCCTCCTGTGCACTAGTCTCTACTCTGCTCCAAAGTCCCAAACTTAAAGTAAAAAAAAAAATGCAATCACAATCACACTGCCGGAACAAAGTGGACCTGAGTCTAGCCTGTCTTATTACCCCTCTTGTCTAATTACAATTTGTAATTTTATTTCTCCCGTGTCACCTGACTGCCATGGCAGATAAACTCATTTGCAAGCACAGGTGGTTAACAATATGTCTGCTTCCTTGAAAGCAGGAAGTAGAAACAGTGCAGATTTACTGTATTGTAGAATTTGCATCGGCTGTAACAATGAAATGTTTTTCTTTAAAGTTTATTATGTTGTTGCTTATCTTTTAGAGGAGAGAGGAAATTCTGAGTGCTGGTCTGCTTTAAAGGGACCTGCAAGAAGTTTTAAATCAGGATGATACCCTACTACTATGTTTAAAGGGACCTGAGCACCATAATCTGAAATACTTTCTCCCTAATGCTAGGTACACACGATGCAATTTTCTGAAAAAATTACTGTCAGATGGACTATTTACAACATGTCCAATCTGATTTCTGATCAAAATTCTGCTCTATTTCCCATAGAAGTAAACAGAAAATCGATTGAGAATCAGATTAAACATGTTGGAAATAGTCGATCTGACAGTAAATATGTCTGAAAATTGCATCGTGTGTACCTAGTAGGTACATCGGCTCATCTCCTCATCTTCCCCCTATGCTGTAAGCAGAGTTGCACTGGTCCTGCATTCCCTGTCGCACCCCACCCGGCTACATTTTCATGCCACCCGGCTGGAAAAAAATCCTGGGGAGAACACTGCTTATACGGCGTGTATATCCCAAACTCTATATTTTAACTGGAAAAGTTGGGGGGGCGGGGAGGGGTCATCTTATACTCCCAGTCTTATACGCTGGAATATACAGTGATTTTAAAAGTTTTTATAATATTTCTTAAAAATGTATTTACATAAGTTACATTTTTCCAAGGATCACCAAATGTTACCATTAGTAATAAAAGGAGCTGCTCATCTGTGAGATGGAAGTGTATCTTATATTTCCCTCTAGATTGTAAGCCTTCGGGCAGGGTCCTTCTCATGTCTCCTACCTGTTCATGCACCTCCATTACTGTACACCCCGGTTACTGACTAAGCATTGCTTTGTACTCATACTGTGCTGCATGATCTGGTTTGCATGTATTCCTGTATTGTCTTATTGCTGTATGTCACCCCTAAATATTGTCTGTAACCTTAAACAGTGTTCTCCCCAGAATTTTTTTCCAGCCGGGTGGCATGAAAAAGTAGCCGGGTGGGAAATTATGGTCACAATGGGTGGGGAAAGAGGGTGATGTCTGCTACTACTAGGTGAGACTGGACAGGGAGGATCATGCTGGGGAGAAGAGTAGGTGGAGCACGCTGGTTGTTACCTGGTGAGGTAATCATGCTAGGCATTTCCGATAGGGAGAGAGGATTACACTAAGTGATGCTAATGGAGAAAGGCATCTTGCACTGAATGGTGCCGTTTTGATGTGCAATCCGATAAAGTGCTGCCAAAGCCGGATTAATACCAGAAAGGGGCTGTAGACAGGGTGACTAATTTAGGCCCAAAACCACACATCCCCACAGACTGTTTTGTTATCTAATTCAAAAAGTCTCACAATAGTGTTGGCTGTCATAGCAGTAGCAAACCTAGTGTAGACATGCTTGTTGTTTGTCTATGCTAATCAGCATGCACTACAAAGGAAAATAAAAATGCTTGGGGGTTTGTGCAGTGGCTTCTCCCCTTAAAAAAAAAATCAAGCACTGGTAAACATACATACTGTATACAGGAAATACAGTATATGGAGGACAGAGGGGTGGTTGAGTAGAAGTGAGTACAAACTTAAGGGAAGAGGAATAGGTGTGTCTGGGAGGAAGATAGATTCTTTGAGGGACAGAGAGTGTGTGTGAAAAGGACTGGGAAAGGGAAAAGAAAAAAAGAGGGATAAAGTGTGTGAGAGATAAATGTGTAAGAGGGAGACAGACTAATGCAGAAAAGAAAATGTTTGTGAGTGGACAGCACACTGCAGGAAGTCAGCAGACTGATGTCCAGGACAGCTAGCTATGTAACGTCTCTGGCAGAGCAGTGGGGGAAGGGAAGCAGTAGTGGCTGTAAAGTTGTTTAATACCTGTCTCGGTAGCACAGAGATGGCAGCTGACAGTCATCACAAGGATTCCCTTGCTGGGGGCCATTACTGCTATCAGATAACCATCTGCCCTGCTGCTGCGCGCTGCTCCACGCTGTTCTCTATGTGCTGTGACCTCTGTTGGAGGGGGGGGGGGCTGGGGCACGTGCTGGGAAATGTCCTGCATGATGGGAAGACAGGAGGAGAGGCGTTCTCTGCACTACTCAGGCAGATCAGTGAGTGACTCATCAGAGGGAACACAGCAAGCCCACAGTCTCTCAGTTCTTTCTCTGAATGCTCCGACTCCTTCAAAGCTCCCGCGGTCTGGCTTGTAATGTCAGAAGCTGAGGAGGGCGGAGATTGTGTCAGAGTGACAGCGGGCCAGCTCCAATGCCACAGCCGCTGAGCACTGTGCTGGACAAGTGTGGAGAACGAATGGCAAATACGCTGCTGACAGGGAGGGAGTAGTGATCACAGCAGCCGGGCGGGGACTGACCTCCAGCCGGGCGCTCCGCCCAGTTAAAAGGCTCTGGGGAGAACACTGCTTAAAGAACGTCCAGCACTGCAAAATATTTCGGCGCTTTATAAATACAATAGATACATACATATTTATTGGTTCAGTTATTAAGTACAGAGGAGCTTACAAGCATCCAGCTTGAGACCACCTATTCACCAACCCCAAACAACAACAAATATACTTGACTGAAAACCTATGAAGGCTAATGAGACCAAAATCCTTGTCAAAAAGCAGTAAAATAATAACGTACACAAAACTTCAAATGTACAATACAGTGCGGTGCTGTACATTAATGCTGAATTACATAATCATAAGCAAAAAAATAAAAACAAAACTATCAAATAACCCCCACACCATCAATGAAACTAAAGTTTTAAATCGTTAGCTATTTTATAAATAATTAGAAATGTAAGTTTTCCTTTTATTGTTTTTCACAAATTTATTAACATTAATTTTTTTTTTAAAGAAAACATTTTTTCAACTCTTTCACACTAAGAAAAACTAAACAAATCTTTACATCCAATAAAAATGAAATAAAACTGAAATCATTTGAATAATTTTTAGCATACTGTAGATTAAATGGGGTTAAGAAATGAAATGCATTAATTCAAAAATGACTGTGCTACTGAATAATTATACTGTGCTCATATTACAAAAATGACATGGGATCAGATCTGACACCTGAAGCATAATCTTAGCACAACCTGTACTAAGCAAGAAATTACACAATGTAAGAACCTGGCATGTGTACAAACTTACTAAACTTAAACTGGAGGCCAGCTCCTCATAAAATATAATTAATTTTGTGTAGTATATTTTGAAAAGTATACATTTTTTCAGATAAAACAATTAACTGAATAACTTGGTAAATCAAAAATGCTGTAAAATAAATGGCAAAAAAATAGCTTTTAAATTGAAATGTAGCCAGTTCATCAGTTAATGTGTTCATTACATGATTAAATCAATTCTGTGATGCTATCAACTGTCTACAGTCCCTTCAAAGCAGCTTTCTGGAGAGCAATGAGAAGGCTGCATTTTAAGTTAGCCAGGCCTAACTGCACTATTCAGTACAGTCAGTCTTACAGTGTTAACTTATATACAAAAAGGTGAGATCATAGGTATGAGCGGCTGACCTGCACTGTCTAATCAGCAGGGAGGGAAAAAAGCTATGCCCATGCTGTGCCACTCAGCTTCCTTCAGAAAGAAGAATCTGGAGAGCACAAACATGCATAAACTGTTCTGTGCAGTTAGGTCCATCACAGGACTGGCTGGATAGTATTTATTTATTTTTAGTGAAGTCTAGTATTTTATATTTTGTGTATATCAATTGTTTACTGACAGATCTAAGACTATTCATTGTGGATCATGTCAGTTTTTCCTCTCAATTCAGTCGAATGAAAATGCAGATCCTAAAATGTACGAGTGACATGATTTTTTGATATTCAAAACCTGTGCTGACAGACAGAATTTAAAAACTCCACTTTAGATACGTGTACCTAGCCTGTAGATACTTAGTGGATAATTTGTTTGGATCTGTGCAAGCTCCTTGATTAGATTATCGTAAATAAATAATTCCTTTAAGTATTACTGGTTATACACCAGTCATTTCATGTAGCACAGACTTCCAGAGCTACATGCTTCAGTATTCTCAAAAAGATGTTCCAGTACCCTGCTCCCTTTGCAGTCACAATACAATAATAATGTAGAGACAAGCAGCAGTAGTATATTACTTCATAGAGGCTACAGTTACCTTCTTTAGCTTAGCTTCTTTAGACCATAAATCCCAGGTTTTTGCAACACCATTTACAATAGCACTAGGGGAACTCTGTGTATGACTCTGCAAGATGGTAAACAGATGTGTGACTGGAGTTAGGTTTTAAGAAACAATATATGGCCTATCTAAGCATAAGCAAAACTGTCATTTATCTGAACTGTCCATGAAGCTTTGAATTTTTAACACTAGGCTCAGCTGTCTATCATCTCAGACAATTCCATAAGAAGATCATCCTCATCCTTGCTGGGATCCAGATCAATTTCATCCTCCAATTTATCATCAGAAATATCCCAGATCAGTTCATCAATGTCACTGTCTGTGGAGATTAGCGGCTTTCCCACTGATGCTATTCTTGTCCTTTGCGACTTCGCTGTAGTTTGCACTATAGCTGGATAACATGTCTCGAATGTGGAAACCTGTGAACTAAGGTAAGAAGTAAAAAATGTATTAAGAGTGAAATAATACCAGAAATATATTATACAAAAGGTATTACACTATATGAATCTTAAATGAAACTAGCAATTGTGTCTGCTTGGAATTCAGACAGCGATGATTGTAGAACAGGTGTATGTGTGATGGCTGTGGAGGTGGTGGTTGTCTGAGGAGTGTTAAAGAGGTGAGAAAACAAATACGGATAGGTAAGAAACACAATTTGCATTGGTTCGAATGTGCTAGGCACGTTGTGGTGTAGTCTTATGCTGGGAATACACGTTTCGTTTTTTGCCTTCGTTTTAGCCTTCGATTCGTTCGGTAAACGGATCGAGTGTTGAAAACGTATGTGAAAATAGTCATAATCTCATTATAGTTTCGATTAATAGACCCCAAAAACGAACGACTAGTGATCGAACATGTTTGATATTATCTCTCTTTATCCATCTAATCGAGCCATTGGTAGGCTTGATGGCTGTTCAGATCGATTATATATTCGTTTATGCCGTCCGTCCCTGTACTACATTTCGTTTCTTTGCAGCCTTCGATCATTGGAAAAACGAAACCATCAGAATCGAAAAAAACCCGAAACCGTGGGTGGTGATATTAACCATACGGTCGATTATTTCGGGATCGAAAAGGACAAAAGGCACAATCGAAACGAAGGTTTAAACGAAGGCAAAAACGAAGCGTGTATTCCCAGCATTAGGGCTTAATTCACTAACCGGCGCTAAGCCGGTTAGTGTGCCTTATCTGAGGTTAGTGTGCCTTATCTGAGTTGGTGTGCCTTATCTGAGTTGGTGTGCCTTATCTGAGTTGGTGTGCCTTATCTGAGTTGGTGTGCCTTATCTGAGTTGGTGTGCCTTATCTGAACTTAGTGCCCCTTAAGCATCATCTACACGCGTAGATGAGGCTCCGATGTGTGTTATCAATCGAGCCGCTGATGCGGCTCGATTGATAAGATCCGACAGGTCAGATCTTGCTACCGCCGATTCCCTGCTCGTTCTCCGCGAGGGGACAAGGATAGGGAATCGAGCGGAAGATAAGCGGCGCGGGGACGAGTGGGTATCGAATCCGGCGCACGCGCGGGCGAGCGGGGACGCGGAAGAGGCGATATGGTGGCTAATCGAGCCGCCGGATCGCTGCGTGTAGATTGAGCTTTAAGTAGCTTTGTGCACACTAAAAGATGCACAAAGCTACATCGCGCACTGCACAATAACATCACACCCGCTATACTGTACATGATGCGACTTTAAAGTTGCATAGAATGCGACCTAAAGGGCGCATCATTGCACCGTTATGTCGCATCCTATGCGACTTTATGGTCACATCATATACAGTATAGCGGTTACGACGTTATCGACGCACCGCGCACAAAGATCAACGCATTACGATGTGCGCGGTGCAGTGCGCGATGTAGCTTTGTGCATCTTTTAGTGTGCACAAAGCTACTTTAGGGTCACTGAGTTCAGATAAGGCTCACTAACCTCAGATAAGGCTACACGTTGTACAGCAGAGATGGGCTGCACCTTAATGGGGTGGGTGCAGCGGCATTGGGGAAGAAGATGGCTAAACGGTTGGAGGAGATTTTAAACTAGGATCTGGGGGGAGGGTAAAGTCTCAATATGTAGACAAGATGAGGTAAAAAGGAGGTGGGAGCCAAACTTTATGGGGGGTGGGGACAGTGTAAAGAGTAAAGAGGTTGGTAAAACTTCAAGTAGCCCATTTCAGGTAACCAAAATTGGAAAATGTGGTGGTAAAAATATAAAGTGCATGGTAACCAATGTTAGGAGCCTTGCAAATAAAATGGATGAACTAGAGTTCATTCTGACTAACAAAGTCTATGACATTGTGAGAATAACAAGAGACATGGATGGATGAAAGCCATCACTGGATAGCAAATTTAGAGGGATACAATGTGTTTAGGAAGGATAGAACCGGGAAAATAGGTGTAGGGGTTTGTCTCTTTGTTAAAAACTCTTTTACAGCTGTCCTAAACGATGAGATGGATGAAGATTGCGAAGATGTGGAGTCTGTTTGGGTAAATATTCATGGTGGAAATAAAGGTTGCCAATTGCTTATTGGGGTATGCTACAGGCCACCACATATTCATGAAGCTGCAGAACTGCAATTAATACAGCAGATTAAAAAAGCTGCAAGTAGAAACTAAGGTCATAGTTATGGGTGACTTCAACTTTTCAGACATTGACTGGAGTATTGAGGCTACCCATTCTGGTAAAAGCTGCAGATTTCTGGCATCACTACAGGACAGTTACTTGACTCAAATGGTAACGGAACCAACTAGGGGGAATGCGTTACTGGATTTGATCATTTCAAATAGACCAGATAATATATCAAATGTGCAGGTTCAAGAACATTTGGGAAATAGTGATCACAACATGATAACGTTTGATTTGGTGACTCATAGTCCGTGGTGCAGCGGGACCACTAAAACTATGAATTTTAGAAAAGCAAAATTCAATCAACTCAGCCAGGCACTAAGTTTGGTGAACTGGGATAATGTACTACAAGGGGAGAACACTGAAATGAAATGGCAAGCTTTTATACTTATTCTCAATCAATATTGTAGTAGGTATATCCCATATGGAAACAAAACGTCTAGGAATTAAAAAAAAAGGCCTCTATGGATGAATAGAAAGGTTAAAGATAAAATGAAGGGGAAAAAGAATGCCTATAAGGTCCTAAAATGGGAGGGGGACCGGGGCTGTATTAAGCAATTATAAAGATTGCAATAAAAGTTGTAAGTAAGAAATTAGGCTAGAAAAGATTGAAGCTGAAAATCAAATCGCTAGGGATATCAAATCTAACCCAAAGAAGTTTTACAAGTACATCAACTAAAAAAAAAAAAAAAAAAAAAAAAAAAAAAAAGGTTGACTGTATTGGACTCTTAAAGGATGAGGGTGGGAACGCAATGATGGATGACCAAGGTAAAGCAGAGTTATTAAAGGGAAGGTTCAGGGCAACGTTTAAAAAAATAAAAATCCATATCCACTTACCTGGGGCTTCCTCCAGCCCGTGGCAGGCAGGAGGTGCCCTCGCCGCCGCTCCAGAGGCTTCTGGTCGTTTTCGGTGGCCGACCCGACCTGGCCAGGCCGGCTGCCAGGTCGGGCTCTTCTGCGTCCCACGCGGGCGCGCTGACGTCATCGGACGTCCTCCGGGCTGTACTGCGCAGGCGCAGTAGTTCTGCGCCTGCGCAGTAAAGCCCGGAGGACGTCCGATGACGTCAGCGCGCCCGCGTAGGACGCAGAAGAGCCCGTCCTTGGAGCGCAAAAGAGCCCAACCTGGCAGCCGGCCTGGCCAGGTCGGGTCGGCCACCGAAGACGACCGGAAGCCTCTGGAGCGGCAGCGAGGGCACCTCCTGCCTGCCACGGGCTGGAGGAAGCCCCAGGTAAGTGGATATGGATTTTTATTTTTTTAAACGTTTCCCTGAACCTTCCCTTTAAATGCTTTCTTTGCTTCTGTCTTCACAAGGGAAATATCACTGTTGCAACTTACAGATGCAGAAGAGTCTCAATCTTCCAATTGTAATATTAAATACTTAACGCAGGAAGAAGTGAAGGCAAGACTAAATAAATTAAAAATAGACAAGGCACCTGGCCCAGATGGCATGCATCCTCTGGTCCTAAGGGAATTAAGTTCTGTTATAGTCCCAGTGGATTGGCATACAGTCCACTTTTTCCCATTATTTAAGAAGGGCAAAAAAATCAGATCCAGGAAATTATAGACCTGTAAGCTTAACATCAGTTGTATGCAAACTATTTGAGGGGTTACTAAGAGATACTATACATGACTTCATAGTAGAAAATCTTATTTCTTAGAATCAGCATGGGTTTACTAAAGACAGGTCCTGATGACAATCGCTTATGGATCCCACCCTTATTAAACAAGTACAGGAAAAAAATTCTACCCGCACTGGCCTGCTGCTCCACACTATGTTGGGGTACCCCTAATCCCAACCACACAAAAGGTTAATCAACAAATAATATGTGGAGCGCTGGCACTTACTGTAAACGTATTGTCTCTTTATTTAGCATAAAATATAATATAATCAGTTGACCTCATAAAAATCGCATATACAAATTCCCATATACAATATCAGTTCTCCAACCATTCATACACCCATCCACTCTGAGAGCATGCTGATGAGCCCTATATAGGTGCACCTAAAAATAGCATATACTAAAAATTCAAAAATCTGTAAAATCA
This sequence comes from Hyperolius riggenbachi, assembly GCF_040937935.1. Taxonomy (NCBI): domain Eukaryota; kingdom Metazoa; phylum Chordata; class Amphibia; order Anura; family Hyperoliidae; genus Hyperolius; species Hyperolius riggenbachi. The sequence goes on along the minus strand of NC_090647.1, from coordinate 400,264,164 downwards.
AGATAAAAAATCAAAAATTACAAAATGGTACCTATATCATAAACGGAGAAACTTCCCAAATATTGCTGTGCAGCGGTCTTACAGAGTCCTTCCTACTCCACACATCCGATTGTTATTTTCTGTTTTTTCAAGGTATACAATAACCATTCGCAATTGGATCTGTTAAATATCAGGCAGCTAACTTGCTCTATAAGAAGGCATGCAGCCTATATGCTTACGGATAGGATGATGTAGTCCTTAATCCACATCTGTGTGTTATGGCGAGTGACAAGTACAGTCCAGAGTTCCCGCAGCCGTTGTCCAGGAGGAAGAGGGGAACTAGAGTTGGTATCCCCGTTCACACCCACCCGCCGTGAGATTAAAGCCAGGCGGGGATAGCGGGTCCCGCTCAGAATACCGCTCCTCACTCCTTGTACTCCGCAATAGCCTCCAATAGTACTTCCTGGATCCAAGTTCAGAACAGAGACGTCACTTCCGTGCGTCTCTCTGCTTCCTCCTGTTTTTATGAGGTCAACTGATTATATTATATTTTATGCTAAATAAAGAGACAATACGTTTACAGTAAGTGCCAGCGCTCCACATATTATTTGTTGATTAAAGACAGGTCCTGTTTGACTAAAATGCTCAGCTTTTATGAGGTAGTGAACACTAATGTGGATATTGGGAATGCTGTAGATGTGATATACTTGGACTTTGCAAAGGCCTTCGACACTGTTCCCCACAAAAGTCTGGTGCAAAAGTTGAGGATGCAAGGACTGGGGAAGAGTCTGTGTGCATGGATAGGGAACTGGCTAATTGACAGAAAACAAAGAGTTGTGGTCAATGGATCATACTCAAAATGGGTGACTGTTAGCAGTGGGGTCCCACAGGAGTCTGTACTGGGTCCAGTGCTCTTCAATTTATTTATTAATGACCTAGTAGATGCAGTAGAAACCAATGTTGCTATTTTTGTAGATGATACAAAATTGTGCAGAATCATCAACTCTCAGGAAGATAGTGACATATTGCAACAGGATCTGGATAGGATGGCTATATGGGCACAAATGGCAGATGAAATTCAATGTTGAAAAATGTAAAGTCATGCATTTTGGTCGTACCAATGGTCTAGCACCATACAAAATAAATGGGATACAGTTGGAGACATCAAACTTGGAGAAGGACTTAGGAGTACTCATCGACAACAAATTAAATAATCGTATCATAGTTACATGGTTATTTTGGTTGAAAAAAGACATACGTCCATCGAGTTCAACCAGTACAAAGTACAACTCCAGCCTGCTCCCTCACATATACCTGTTGATCCAGAGGAAGGCGAAAAAACCCTTACAAGGCATGGTCCAATTAGCCCCAAAAGGGAAAAATTCCTTCCCGACTCCAGATGGCAATCAGATAAAATCCCTGGATCAACATCATTAGGCCTTACCTAGTAATTGTAGCCATGGATGTCATTCAACCCAAGGAAAGCATCTAAGCCCCCTTTAAATGCAGGTATAGAGTTTGCCATAACGACTTCCTGTGGCAATGCATTCCACATCTTAATCACTCTTACTGTAAAGAACCCTTTCCTAAATAAATGGCTAAAACGTTTTTCCTCCATGCGCAGATCATGTCCTCTAGTCCTTTGAGAAGGCCTAGGGACAAAAAGCTCATCCACCAAGCTATTATATTGCCCTCTGATGTATTTATACATGTTAATTAGATCTCCTCTAAGGCGTCTTTTCTCTAGACTAAATAAACCCAGTTTATCTAACCTTTCTTGGTAAGTGAGACCTTCCATCCCACGTATCATTTTTGTTGCTCGTCTCTGCACCTGCTCTAAAACTGCAATATCTTTTTTTTTGTAATGTGGTGCCCAGAACTGAATTCCATATTCCAGATGTGGCCTTACTAGAGAGTTAAACAGGGGCAATATTATGCTCGCATCTCAAGTTTTTATTTCCCTTTTAATGCATCCCAAAATTTTGTTAGCTTTAGCTGCAGCGGCTTGGCATTGAGTACGATTATTTAACTTGTTGTCGATGAGTACTCCTAAGTCCTTCTCCAAGTTTGATGTCCCCAACTGTCTATCGTTCAATGCCAAGTCGCTGCAGCTAAAGCTAATAACATTTTGGGATGCATTAAAAGGGAAATACAAACTTGAGATGCTAGCATAATATTGCCCGTTTAACTCTCTAGTAAGGCCACATCTGGAATAAGGAATTCAGTTCTGGGCACCACATTACAGGAAAAATATTGCAGTTTTAGAGCAGGTGCAGAGACGAGCAACAAAATTGATACGTGGGATGAAAGGTCTCAATTACCAAGAAAGATTAGATAAACTGGGTTTATTTAGTCTTGAGAAAAGACACCTTAGAGGGGATTTAATTAACATGTATAATTACATCAGAGGGCAATATAAAAGCTTGGCGGATGAGCTTTTTGTCCCTAGCGCTTCTCAAAGGACTAGAGGACATGATCTGTGCATGGAGGAAAACCGTTTTAGCCATTTATTTAGGAAAGGGTTCTTTACAGTAAGAGTGATTAAGATGTGGAATGCATTGCCACAGGAAGTAGTTATGGCAAATTCTATGCCTGCATTTAAAGGGGGCTTAGATGCTTTCCTTGCATTGAAAGACATGCATGGCTACAATTACTAGGTAATGCCCAGTGATGTTGATCCAGGGATTTTATCTGATTGCCATCTAAAGTCAGGAAGGAATTTTTCCCCTTTTGGGGCTAATTGGACCATGCCTTGTAAGGGTTTTTCGCCTTCCTCTGGATCAACAGGGATATATGAGGAAGCAGGCTGGTGTTGTACTTTGTTCTCTGGTTGAACTTGATGGACGTATGTCTTTTTTCAACCCAAATAAGTATGTAACTAACAGAGTGGAAGAGAACACAGTGTGGTTGTGAGAAAGATAGAGGGACAGGACAGGTTAACTGGGGTAGCTTAAAATGGGGTGGTAATACAGAGTGGGATGTGCAAGAGAGCAAAGTGGGAACAGTGTGTTGGGCATGTAGGTTATAGTCAGGAGAAGTGGCATGGGGGTGGAAGGATAAATGAGGAATATGGGTGTAGGTGGGTGTCAGTAGAAGAGAGTCAATGGAGCAGCAGGATAGAGGGGGGGGGGGGGGGGAAGATATGGGCGGAAGGGGAGTACAGCTGGGGGTCAGGAAAGGTAATAAGTTGAGTGGAAGGATAAATGATGGATTGATGGACAGTAAAAATGGGATATAAAATCTACATCAGAACCAATGGGACCGTAGCTGAAATATTCACAGGACTAACAAGTTTAGGAAACAATTGACAGTGTCAAATAAATTATGAATTCATTGACGGTTTCAGGGAAATTGATTATAAATTAGCTGACAGAGTCAAAGTATGTGTGTGTACAAAGTCTAGAAATTGTTTATATAGTGCCAACATCTTCCACAAAGTACACAGTCATGTCTGTACCTTGGAGGAGTTCACAAACTAATTCTTACCATAGTCGTAGTCAAGGCCAGTTTGCGGTGAGCAGCAATTGTATACATTTTTGGGATGTGGACTAAAACCACAGAAAATTCATGCATACACAGAGAGAATTTTGCAAATACCTCCTAGATAGTGTCCGGGCTGGGAATTGAACCTGGGATTCAAGTTATGTGAGGTGGGAGTGCTATCCACTAGAGCACTGTGCAATAAATGTTACTGGTACTAGATAGTATTACAGTCTGTAGCTTTTGTATGCAGCAGATCAGGTGTTTGACATTGTCAGATCTAACCAGATTAGCTGCATGCTTGTTTCAGGAGTGTAATTCAGACACTACTGCAGCCAATTAGATCAGCAGGTTGGCCACGCAACAGGTATTGTTTAAAATAAAATATAGCAGCCTCCATATTCTTCTCACTGCAGCTGTCCTTTAAGCACTAATGAGATTGTACAGGGCCACACCTGAGGAAGGGCTCTGCCCGAAACATGTTGAGGTTGTAACTCTGTTTTCTCCTAATACAAGCATTATTTGCTGAAGCCCTTTGAGTGCCATGTTCTTATTTGGTTTGCTAGATTACTAGCAGGCTTGGTGTACCTGCCAAGCACTTGTGCACCGCTCCAGCTGCCAGTACTAGGTAGCGGTTGAACGCTCTGGTGAGCTAACAATTGAGTCATCTATTTCACCCTACCACAGTCTTCAATCACCATTAGTCCACAAGATCTTTGTACACAAATTGCGTAAATGCCGCTAAGTTTAACGTGCACTATCTCCACATGTTAAGATTAACTTTTAACAAATATAAGGATGTACAAAGGCGCCAAAAGGATAAAATATGCTAAAAAGTTTAAACCATTATGGTGGCGGTGGTGGACCAGCCACACCAAAACAGACACGATGCTGTCGCTTGAGGTAGAAATAATTTATTCACATACTCCTAGATAAAACTGCAATGCGTTTCATGGGCACAATCCCGCTTCATCGGGCAATAAACAACCGGAGTATCACGCTGAAACATGACAGAGATGAAAGGCATATCAGAGCGCTGTGTGCGGCAGAACTGTATCATATATGTGTGGTTGTAAGGTGATAGTCTAGCATTGGAGGATATGGTTGGAAGTGAAGAGGCTTATAGAAAGGTGAAAGGTGATATCCACTGCCTCCCCTCCACTTAACCAATCCCTACAACCCACCACCACGCCTACCACGACCAAACACCTTAAACAACACACCCAACAATAACACCACCATCGCTTTTTCCAAATTGGCACCATCACCCAACAGCTTCAACTACAAAAAACCCTACCCCACCAAAAACAAACCCAAAGCACCACGCCCCACCCGCACTAAACCCCGGCCTGCTTCCAACATCCCACCCAACCCAGCGCCAAGCAACCCTTTGACTAGTGGCCCACATACTGGAGCTGACCAGAGCAAAATCTACACTAATTTCAATCCGTCCACTTTTCACTTCAGCAATTCCAATCCTCCAGACACTCTCGTAGTTCAAAAACCCAATACAATCGGACCGCCAAAGGATGACAATCCCTCCCCCAACCCAGGTCCAGTTGACAACATACCTGACAATGATATAAGATTATCCCAAATTAGCACTTACACCACAGGCCCTAATTCCCCTGCAACATCAGACCCATCAACACCACCATCCAGCTCCACTTCCGCACAAACAACCACAACCCCACAAACAACCATCTGTAAATTCTTCATACCCAGAATTCCCCAATACATCAACAACAGAAAACCACAGAATCAAACCCTGTCATCCTCTTTTTTAGAACTACCAGCCTCCCTATCACAAAACATCCTGTCCACCCAATTACCCAGCCCCATCTCAACCCGCTCCATCCTACAACCACCGAACAAAATGAAACGCCCACTGTCGGACTCAGAAAGAATGGATGTAGAGGTAAAAGAAACAAATGATAACACACCTCCCCCCTGCAGCTAACCCCACTCCCACCACAGAAACCAAAAGGATCATTTTTAATGTATCCAGTCATATTCTTACAAAACACGAAACTGGTTTACTAGAAAAAAGCCTATCCTTTTGCCCCACCAATCAGATCTGTTTGAATTGTTTAGCGACCTCAACACCTACATTCGCAAACACCCTCAAAAGACATTTTGCCATAAAAAAACACCACTCCTTACCCACAGACCCCACCAAGCTCATCATTACGAATAATTACACACTTCCCATTATTTCCATTCCCACAGCTGAAATTGAGACCGAGAAATACATCAACACCAAATTAAAAGGCCGTTCACGGTTTTACCCAACCGCCTCTAAGGGGAACTTTATCGGTACCTTCTATTCCCTTGTTTTAAAAGATTTACAAGAACTCACCATTCCTGACACTATCCCTACCTCCAACCTCTCACAATCAGAAAGATCTGCCCTAAAAGCCCTGAGGCACAATCCCGATATTATCATCAAACCAGCCGACAAGGGTGGAGGGATTGTCATCCTAGACAAAGCTGATTACCTCGAGGAGTCTCTACGATTACTCAACAACCCCAAACATTATACACTATTACAAACAGACCCCCACCCTAGAAATCAACAAAACCCTTGAAAATTTCATTAATGACGCTCTATTTAACAATATCATCACCAAAAATGAGAGGCATTTCACCATCAATCATCCTCCTTTCTTAAAGACTCAGCATCTCATCAACATCATACACTCTGGCAGGAAGATTACATATGGCTTACCTGTGACGTCACATCCTTTTATACCAACATACCACACACTTTCGGACTTACCGCTTTACAACACTATCTCCAATCCAACACATCCATGCCACAAGCACAACAGTCGTTTCTTGTACAGTGTACTGAATTTATTCTCAATAACGTTTTCACATTCCAAGAACAAACAGACCATCAAGTCAGCGGCGTTTCCTTGGGAAGCTCGTTCTCCCCTTCCTATTCTAATCTAGCCATGGGACTTTTAGAACACATTAAACTGTACAACAACAATCCATTCTTCAACAACATCTTTTACAAACGATATATAGACGATTTAATCTTCATATGGAAGGGCACCCTGATTTAATTCCATCCTTTCTCGAATACCTCAACACTAACCCCGCTGGCCTACAGTTTACTTCCCATCATGACCCGGTTTCAATAGAATTTCTGGACCTGATCCTATACATTGTTCTACATCATATTAAAACTAAAACATTCTGCAAATCTGTTGATGCCAACAATTACATCCACTACCACAGCTTTCACCACCGCCCCAGGACCAAAAACACTCCTTAAAGCCAATATAAAAGAACATATCGTAATTGCACAGACATACAACAGTAGAATACCCAGTCCAAAGTCCTCACAAAAAAATTCACTGACCACAAGTACCCCAAGAAACTCTTACGAGATGCACACCAAAAAGCAAAAAATAATAACATAACCCGCCGCAACCAAATCCCGACACTCAGACTAAGGATGTGCCCCGCTTCATCACCAAATATAGTTCCCAACACCACTCCATCCGCAGCATCCTTAACAAAAGATGGGGAATCCTCCTGCAAGACCCCCATTTACGACCCATCATACCACCCAAACCGGCCATTACATATAGACGCCCCCCGAACCTCTGCAGCATATTGGCCCCCAGCAGACTACGTCAGATACCGACAGACACCGCACACATCCCTACCACCCAGAGACCTGGGTGTGCCCCCTGTAACCACAAGAGATGTTTAGCCTGACAATTTGTCGTCAACAGCTCATCTTTTTTCTCTCAAGTCACAAATACAGAATACCACATCAAAGACGTCATTACCTGCGAATCAAAATATATTATTTATGTCATCTCATGCCCGTGTCAGCTGCAGTATGTGGGCAGGACCACCCAACCAGCCAGAAGTAGAATAGGACAACATAAAAGAAACATACTGAACCAATACCCCTTACACAGTGTATCACGCCACTTCTCCACCCACCACGACAACAATCCCGAATTTTTCCGTATCACACTTATCGAATCTATTCCACACAACCGTTCAGAATCTTTTGAGTCCCTAAAGAAACATGAAATGTATTGGATACAGATTCTCAAAACCTTAACTCCAGATGGTCTAAATCAGGGGTCTCAAACTCGCGGCCCGCGGGCCATTTGCGGCCCTCGATACAATATTTTGTGGCCCTCGCCGGCAAAAGCTTCCTTATAGTTCGCTTCAGTGCTCCCAAGTAATCCGCCGCATCCCCGCCGCTAAACGAGGGCTGCAGAGCGCCCAAATAGCCCGGGGGCAATCCGCCGGCATTTCCTGGAAGGGGCAGAGCTTTCAACTTCAGCTCTGCCTCTCCTGACGTCAATCGCTGCACGGATCGCCGCCTCTCCCCGCCCCTCTCTGTGAAGGAAGTGTGAGAGGGGCGGGCAGAGGCGGCGATGCGCCGCGATTGTGAAATTCCTTATGCGGCCCAGCCTCATCCTGACTTTGCCTCCTGCGGCCCCCAGGTAAATTGAGTTTGAGATCCATGGTCTAAATGAAATACTGGAGAAAGTCTACTAACCCACCTTACCCGCATTAAACATTTTCTCTTTTTAATCCTGTCCTCTCTTTTTATTATATAGGTTTATTGTTGTTAATTCATACCTCCTATTCATTGGTTTTGCATGTTTTTATACAAATGTAATTATCTGAATTTTTAATATTTTTAATTCCTTCTATGCGTTGTACTAATTTACTTATGCATTCACCCCATGCCATAGATTATCAGTGTTATTGCCACACATATAACCACATAACATTATAGTACTTTGCCACCATATATAAAACAATCCGATGTTCCAATTCTACACCACTGGCTGGCAGCATCACACTATAATGCTGTTTCATATTTAGATGTGACTTTAATCTTGCAACAACTTCTTTTCCACATTCTTGTAGATCAATATTACGGGACCTTTTCATACATGTATTCACGTCCCTATATTTGCCCCATACATCAAGTACACCCGCGGCCTTTGTTTACCCACATCCAACATGGCCGCATGTTCGCATCTGAGACGAGCGCGCCTGCGCACCAAATTCACCGGAGTCCTCATTTACATAGAACGCGAGGTGACGCCCACTCCCCGCACATGCACAATCACCCCAAGCGGCGTGACGTTCTCTCCGCACCGCCCCACCACTCCGGCCCCCTTAGCCTAAGGCGACATAATAGTCGCACCCCCCCCCCCCCCCCCCGCTCTCCAAACTTCCCCATTGGCTAACGGCTAGCCGGGTACTCACGCCCATTCCCAGCCGGCCCCGGCTCCACAATCCTAATTGAATTATTAGCACGTATCCTGCCTTTTATAATGGTCCCACGCCGGCACCAGTACAGAGGTGCCAAGCTGTTATTGGACCCCGAGCTGGTAAGTGCCATTATCTTGTCACTACCCCATTTACCACACTACACCATACCTGCTTTTTTTCTTACTACCCTAAACTTCAGAGCTGTTACACCATATCTAATGTGTTTACTTATGCGTCCCCAGCTGCCTTTTTTCCCCCCTACTTTTCTATTTCTCATTAACTTCCCACTGTTATATACACCAATTTACCTCTCGCCCCTCAACCACGTCGTATCACTCCACCATTGCCTTTTGTCACCTGTGAAGTAAATGCATTCATTCCTTTTGGTGGTCAATGTGATGTTTTTCATCTGGTCACTATATATATTATATATAATGGTCTCTGTCTATAGGTTAGCACAATTGGGTCGCATAATCTCACACTTTTACTGTTAATTATTACAGCCCTCTCACCCTCCATGCCAATCACCTTTCTATAAGCAGCTTCACTTTTAACCATATCCTCCAATGCTATACTATCACCTTACAACCACACATATATATGATACAATTCTGCCGCACACAGCACTCTGATATGCCTTTCATCTCTGTCATGTTTCAGTGTGATACTCCGGTTGTTTATTGTCCGATGAAGCGGGATTGTGCCTGTGAAATGCGTTGCAGTTTTATCTAGGAGTATGTGAATAAAATATTTCTACCTCAAGTGACAGCATAGTGTCTGTTTTGGTGTGGCTGGTCCACCTGAACGTTTTAAACTTTTTAGCATATTTGATCCTTTTGGCGCCACTGTACATCCTTACATCAAGTTTTGGAAGGGTGGCACACAGAGAGCGAGCTCTTAGTCCTGAGTGGGGACAGGCCTAATCTCCCCACCTGCCTATACAGTGATTGCCTCAGGGGTAACCCAGATTTGTAGGTATAATACTTATAATTCATTAATCCTCCCTGTTCCAATACATACTACACTATATTGGGCTCTCGGTTCTCTGCTTTATTTTAACAAATGTTTTATTTGTTTTTTCAATAAACAGCATGCCAAGAACATTGAGCCTCATATCTTGAGTATATACATGTATGTATAATACATCCATTGTTTTGATGGTGCTGAACTCTTTAGGTCACGTAATTCAATAAATGAAAATACCCACCCACCTTTTCTAGAAAACACTCCCCAGATTTCACAACTCTCTTACCAGTGTTTATCATTCCTATATACCTAGTATAGGTTTGATAATCTTAGGTATGGGCCATATCTGCTCTCAACATGTAGGAGCTGTCCCAGGGTGCCTGTAAGTTGTATACCATGAAGTGTGTTTAAAAGGGTCCATTCAGTTGTCTCACTCTAAGTAAATAGAAATGTATGGTTTCCATTTCTTGAAGAACCTTTTGTGCTTTTATATTTATGGAATAAAGCACGAGAAAGAGCTCTTTCATTCTTTCCATGAGAAAGTGCCCTTTCAACTCCTCTTTAAGGTCCCACATCATCGGTAGAGTTGGGTATATACAGCAATTAAATATTGTCTTTTTAGCAGCAACTGGGATAATATGCATCAGTTCTGACTTTTTTTGTGTGTGGTTCCCTTGGTGGCAGTGGCAGAGTAGTTAAATTAGCACAAGAGAGGATCTTTCCTGACCTTTTTCTTGCAGAGTTGGTTCAGGAAGTGGATCACTTTAAAACCGATTACCCAAGCAGCTCAGGGTGACCCACAACCACTAGGAAAGTATAGGGGACTTAATGAGACCAAAAAGCCCTCCTACTAAAAAGCAACGCGCAGTGTAATTTGCCTTTTTTCTCCAGAAAGAAACTTTTTTTTCAGCGAAGCAACCCAAGCCCTTATTCAATTAACTTTTTCTCCTAAATTTTCTACCATGAGATAATTTTCATCTTCTATTTAAAATAAGTTTTTAGCACTCTGCAATTGAAAAAGTACCAAAAAGTAGGTAAAAAGTACTTTTAAAACTTTGCATTTTAAGCCACAAACAAGCAAGAAAATACTCAATTTACTGACTTGTATTAAAATTCTTCTCGTGCTACAGCCCTGGACGGGTTTTGGCCTCTTCCACAATTTACCAATATCCTCCTCTCTTCTCTATCTTGGCTAGATCTGTATTATGTCCTGAGTCCATCTTGCGTGAAGCCTTCCTCTTTCTCTTGTTGAGTACAGCCGACATACTAGGTTTTTTAGGCATATTTCCTTTCTCCATTCTCTGCACGTGTCCCAGCCACCTAATACACTGTGCTTTTAAATGCCTGATAATATGTTGTCCATCTATTATTTTTCCTAGCTCACAGTTATAGCATATTCTCCAGATATCACTTTCTTAACTTGGTCCAATAATTCTTCTTAGGATCTTTCTTTGAAATATTCTTAAAGCTTGCTCATTGCTTTTTTAGAGTCTATGGCTTCAATTCATCAAAGGGTGTTCGATAAAATCCCAGTCCTTAAAATACCGCATTCGGTATTTTACACTTCACTGTGCTAATTCATCAATATTTTCACATGTGTGGTAGAGGTTCGTTAAGTTAAGTTACCGAAGTACTACAGGCTTCAGTTCATCAAAGGCTGTTCGATAACAGAGCAGCTTGGAATGTCTCTGTGTTGTTACAAGCTGATAACAATAGAAGGCATCCAGACATCCCTTTACATGTAAACGTGTTATATTTACTGTTATTTATACTGCCTCTGCTGCTCTGAATCTGTCCATCAGTGTTTCTTAACATTTTACTTATTTGCAGCAACGTAGATAAACTTCCTGGAGACATTACAAATGCCATGCTTGGTGATTTCACCACTTGCATCTTTGCATATTCAAACAGGGACTCAAAGGGTTACACCCCCGTTCTCTCTGCTCACTGCTCACTGCCTGGGGGGGTCTGGAAGCTTGTGTGGAGAAGCCTGTGTGACCGATCAGCACCTATCAGCGGCACTTGCAGGAGAACAGGGGCTGTTTCTATTGGCTGCCTGCTCCTGCTAATCATGAAAACATTCACACAGAAGGCTTTGGAAGCCTGTAAGGACAGGGGAGAGCTGGAGATAATCACCGAATGTGTGAGCTAATGCGGTAACCTTGATGAATTAACATTTACTGACATTTGCTGACATGTGTTGAGCACATGTCGGTAAATTATCTCATTGCTCTGTCATTTCAGCTTCTCATTCGGTAACAGCTTTGATGAATTAACATTTTCGAAAGTGCTCCGTTAAGTCAGCTGTTTTCAGCATTACCGAATGCGGTAATGCTTGATGAATTGAAGCCTATGTTTCTGCTCCATATGATGCCACTGGTCGCACTAAAGTCTTGTAAATTTTGATATTTCTTGCTATCATCTTGTTTTTGAATAGGTTGAGGTTTGCATACTAAGCTCTATTGCTTGCTTGTATCTGCCTTCGTGCCATCCATATTTTGGGAGGTATTTCAAATCTTTCAAGCATATAATTTTTTTTTTTCTACTCTGTCAAATGTCTGCCTAAAGTACACAAATAGCAAGTGTAGATCCTGGTCATGCTCATAGAACTTCTCCATTTTCTGTCTTATTGTGAATATATGGCCAGTTGTTCTTTCATCTATTCTGCATAATTAGTTTCAGAATTATTACTCCAGACAGCACCTTATACACCACTGAGGGGTTTTTACCCCTTTAGGACCAGATCAATTTTCCCCTGTCAGCGCTCCTCCCATTCTTTCGGCAAGAACTTAATCACTACTAATCACAACAAAATGATCTATATCTTGTTTTTTTTGCCACCAATTAGGCTTTCTGTGGGGAGGAACATTATGCTAAGAATTATTTTATTCTAAATGCATTTTAATTGGAATAATAAGGAAAAAAATGGATTATGTCTTTTGGCCATTATAGTTATAAATGATACTTTCTACTGTGGATAAAACCCACACATTTTATTTGCCCATTTGTCCCGGTTATTGCAACGTTTAAAACATTTCCCTAGTAAAATGTATGGCGCCAATATTTTATTTGGAAATAAAGGTGCATTTTTTCAGTTTTGCGTCCATCACTAATTACAAGCCCATAAATTAAAAAAATAACAGTAATATACCTTCTTGACATACCTATTAAAGAGTTCAGTCCCTAAGATAACTATTTATGTATTTTTTTAATGTAAAATTAGTTTTGTTTTTTTCTATACAAAAAAAAAAGTTTGGATACTATGGGAGAGTGAGGGAGGGAAATAGTTAATTTTAGATGTAAGTGTTAGTATTTTTATTTAAAGGAGAACTGTAGTGAGAGGTATATGGAGGCTGCCATATTCATTTCCTTTTAAAGGGAACCTGAACTGAATAAAATTATTTAAAATAAACACATGAGGTAACTTCAAATGAACATTACATAGTTACCTTGCCATCAGTTCCTCTCAGAAGCTCGCCATTTTCTTCTGACAATGATCTCTTCCAGTATTGACAACATTTTGTCAGAAATGAAATATATCAGTTGCTGTCAGTTATAGCTGAGATGACAACTGATGTGCCAGTTAATGTCCATGTTTCCCTATGGCTCAAGTGGGTGATGTTACAGTTTAACAGTGTGTTGACCAGAAAGCGGTTATAGGGTAATGTCCATTCTCAAAATGGTGGACGGAGAATTCACTTCATCACAGTGGACAAACAGGATGCAGGAGAGAAGAGATTGAGGTGTAGACTACACGAGAGGCAAGTGTGACGTGCGTATGTTTACTTTTACTTTTTATTTTCAGTTCAGGGTTTCTTTAAGCGATACCAGTTGCCAAGCTATGCTGCTAATCCTCTGCCTCTAATACTTTTAGCCTTAGACCCTGAATAAGCATGCAGGAGATCAGGTGTTTGACATTTTTGTCAGATCTGACAAGATTAGCTGCATGCTTGTTCCTGGTAATATTCACACTACTGCTGGCAAATAACTCAGCAGGGCTACCAGGCAACTGGTATTGCTTAAAAGGAAATAAATATGGCAGCCTCTATATACCTCTCACTACAGTTCTCCTTTAATAAAATGCATTTAAATGTAGTTTTACTATTTGGCCACAAGATGTCCTTGCACATTTTTTCTGATTGGCGTACGCAAGTACATGAATCAAAAGTAATGCATGGTACTTTAACTCAAGGAAGATACAATGACGCAGGCATCTAATAGATGCCAGTGTTCATAGACATTCCCATTCATTCATCTACCCACTAACGGGCAGTGGCGGGCGCGCAAGCGGCGGCCACCGCTGAAGTCGTGTATTTATGGCCCTGGGACTTCAAGTGAAGTTTTCCCTCCGGCCTGATCGCTCCCACGTCGCCGTCTTTAGCCTCCTGCATCTTCAGTAACGGGTCCCGTCATTTCAGCCATGCGCTCCTTCGTTTTGCTCCCATGGCTGGGAGCCTTCTGCGCCTGCGACATGCCTATCTCGTCATGTCACTTAAAGGTTTATTTTAAAGTGTGCATTAGATCTCAAACAAATACATGAAAAAGAGCACACCTGTCTAGCAAAAATGAGTGCTTGCAAAGTAAAAAACAAACCAAAAAAACCCCAAAAAACTGTGATCGCTAATAAAGATCAAAATTGATCTTTACAGCGCCGCAGCGATTGTATTGTGTTTTTGCAATGATCGGAAAAAAAATTCTGTCACTGCGGTGGGGCGGACGGATCTTGAGTGTGGGCGTACAATGAAGCCTGCATTTTTTGTGGTGCTTACACTAAGGTGACCCTAATATACTGATAAAGATCTGAGTGTGATTAGTATTGATCACTTACAGATACTATACAGTACAAATGCTGATTAGCAACAGCTATGACGCTAATCAGCAACTAATTTGTGACTGAGGTGTGGTAGGCTGGGTGCTAACTGACGCTAACTACCGAACAAATGGGGCCTAGCTAACTAACTGGCCTAACTTAATACTAGGGATACTAAAACTGACGTTTTTCACTGATCACTATTTTTAGATCACTAGGATAGTGACAGGAGGGTGATCAGGAGCTTACATGGGGCTGATCAGGAGCCTACAGGGGGCTGATTAGCAGCTTACATGGGGCTGATTAGCCAACAGAGGAGTGATCAGGAGCGTACAGGGGGCTGATGAGGGAATCAATCAGGAGCTTACAGGTGGCTGATCAGTCTACAGCGGGGTGATCAGCAGCTTACAGGGGGCTGATCAGCCTACAGGGGGGTGATCAGGAGCCCACAGGGAGAGGAATAGTACCTCATCAGTGGGTGATCAGTGACAGGGGGTGATCAGTGGGTAATAAAGGGGTGATCAGGAGCCTTACAGAGAGGTGATTAGGGCGTGATCAGTGACAGAGCGGTGATCAGAGGGCAATGTCAGGGTGATCAGTGCCTAAAATAAGTGTGGTGTGGTGGTAGTCACAGGGCTGCATGTCCTCTCTGGTAGTCAATCTGAGCAAAGGAGACCACCGGAGGCAGCCTGTACAATACACATGATTTACAAAATAGAGTGTATTATACATCTTCTACTGTTTTTATTTTTTTGAAAATCAACAGCTTGACATCGCTCATCATTGGCTGGCAGACTGATTACGCAGGGGGGGCCATGCGCACTGCCGGGGATGCACACTCATGCGAGCGCGCATCCCCCGCTAATCCCCACCTCCAGGACCAATTGGTGTTAGGAGGTCCTGGCGGCGCCACCCTTCCATCGCCCTTCGGCGGGAGGCGGTTGGGAGGGGGTTATAGCAAAAGGTGAGGAGATTATTCTTCCAGTTGAGAACAGATGGAACAATTCTGAAGTATACCTAGATGAGGAAGAATGGGAAGATGAACCACTAGCAGTTAAACACTTCTTTCCAAATTTAAAGTGGAATTGAAGTCTGCTTATTTGCTTCATTTCCTACAAAAGCAGTTTAAACTTACCGTATATACTCGCAAGCAAGCCGAATTTTTGACCCCCAAAAAGTTGGTCAAAAGTTGGGGGGTCGGCTTGCTTGCGAGTCATGTGTCAGAAATGAAGCGGTTCCCATAGTAACGGCGATACACATCGCCGCTCTCTCTACGACTTCCTCATCACAGCAGCCGCCGTGGGGTGCGCTGCTATGGATTACGAGCAGGACAGGGGAATAGAAGCGACGCCGAGCTAAGGTAATAGCAGCGGCGGCCGCGGGGGGAGCGGGGGTGCACTACCTACCTATACTGGGCACTATACTAGCTATACTGGGGCACTACCTACCCAAACTGGGCACTATACTAGCTATATTGGGCACTATACTAGCTATACAGGGGCACTACCTACCCATACTGGGCACTATACTAGCTATACTGGGGCACTACCTACCCATACTGGGCACTATACTAGCTATACTGGGCACTAGACTAGCTATACTGGGGCACTACCTACCCATACTGGGCACTATACTAGGCATGATACTAGCTATACTGGGCACGATACTAGCTATACTAGGGCACTACCTACCCATACAGGGCACGATACTAGCTATACTGGGCATGATACTAGCTATACTGGGGCACTACCTACCCATACTGGGCACTTCACTAGCTATACTGTGCACTTTACTAGCTATACTGGGCACGATACTAGCTATACTGGGCACGATACTAGCTATACTGGGCACAATACTAGTTATACTGGGCATTTTACTAGCTATACTGGGCACTATACTAGCTATACTGGGGCACGACCTACCCATACTGGGCACTATACTAGCTATACTGGGCACTATACTAGCTACACTGAGGCACCACCTACCCATACTGGGCACTATACTAGCTATACCGGGACACACTGTGGGGGAATCACACGGGCAGCATTTCCTACCCCGGCTTATATGAGGGTCAATCATTTTTTCCTGGTTTTTCAGGTAAAAGTTGGGGGGTCGGCTTATATGCGGGTCGGCTTGCTTGCGAGTATATACGGGTACAAAAAAATCAGGACAGTTTACATGTAAATGTATTTCATTTAATTGGCATGACTTCCAGTGAAAAAGATCAGACAGTAAAACTTGTAAGCAACCAACGCCACCTTTTGATAATCTGGAAACAGTTGAGACTGTCGAAATCTCAGGATATTTGATCTCAGATGAGTTAGTAAGCCCCAGCCATAGAAAAGGAAATCCTGTAATGCTGGAGGGTTAATGAGGGAACAGCTCCAAATGGCATTGTATGGGATGCTTTCAAAGCGTGCCTTAGGGGAGAATACATATCCTAAATTTGAGAAGTCAAGAAATCCAGGGCCAGCAGTTACTATCCCTGTTATATTTTCAAGTACACAGATCAGAATGACTCAGCCACAACTAATTAATGAAGAATTTTTGCTATACTATAAATATCTGTACTCTAGTAGAAAAACCCATTATTATTATTATTGTTATTAAGTATTAATATTGCTGCAGTGCTGTACAGAATATATATAGTCTTGTCACTTAACTGTCCCTCAGAGGGGCTTACAATCTAATGCATAGCATAGCCAAATGTCTGTATGTACCATGTGGTGCATGTATCGTGGTCTAGCGCCAATTTTAGGGGGAAGCCAATTAACTTATCTGTATGTTTTTGGGATATGGGAGGAAATTGGAGTGCCTGGAGGAAACCCACACGGGAGAGCATACACACTCCTCGCAGATGTTGCCCTGGCTGGGATTCAAACTGGGAATCCGGCGCTGCAAGGCGAGAGAACTAACCACATCATCACTGTTCTGCCCACCTATACTGAAGAGATAAGTAATTATTTGTTGAACTTAGCTTTTCCTCAACTTGATGAGGTACAGCATATATTCCTTTCGCCATACTTTTGGTGATTTATTAACTTTGGGAAGCAATGCATTTTTTTTAATACATTTACTGATGAATATATCTGAGTTGTCTGCTCTTATTGAGCTGACTGGAAACATTTTGCGTATGTGTATGAAAGTACCGCTTCTTATTACTGAACACCAACCAAGTAGCCCAGATTAATGAATTGGCACCTTTTTTTTTTTTTTAGGAATACCCAGATAGCTCACGGCCACCTAAAACCACTAGGAGAATAAAAAGACACCAAAACGCCCTGTTACTTAAAATGCTATGGAAAATATAATTTTCCTTCTTAAAACAGATGCAAGCAATTTTCCCGTCAGCGCTCCTTCCATTCATTTGCCAATAACAATCTTGTTTTTATTTGTTTTTTTGCCACCAATTAGGCTTTCTTTAGGTGGCACATTTTGCTAAGAATTGTTATTCTAAATGCATTTTAACAGGAATAAGGAAAAAAAAATTTGAAAAAAATATAATTTCTCACTTTTCTTCCATTATAGTTTTAAAATAAAACTATCTATTGTGCATAAACCAAAACATTTCATTTGCCCATTTGTCCCGATTATTGCAACATTTAAAACATTTCCCTACTACAATGTATGGCTCCAATATTTTATTTGGAAATAAAGGTGCATTTTTTCAGTTTTGCATCCATCACGAATTGGAAGCCCATATTGGCAAAAGATAACAGTTTTATACCTTCACAACATTCATGTTAAAAATGTTTAGTCCCTAAGGTAACTATTTACCTCGACTCTTCCTTACAGTAAGCCAGCAACTATTCAGTAAGGAGACCTTGGGCAAAACTCCCCAACACTGCTACTGCCTATAGAGCGCGTCCTAGTGGCTGCAGCTCTGGCGTTTTGAGTCCGCCAGGAGTGCAATATAAATGCTCTGTGTTGTGTCTGTGCCTATTCTGTATATATTTTTTAAAACTGTATTATATTTTTTTTAACCGCTACAGCCTTCAGTGTATTTTCACCTTATGCATCCAAGCAATTTTCACATTTCAGTGCTCCTCCCATTCATTTGCCAATAACTTTACCACTACTTATCACAACAAAATGATCTATATCTTCTTTTTTCGGCCACCAATTAAGCTTTCATAGTACATTTTGCTAAGAATTATTATTTTGTAAATGCATTTTAACGGGAATATTACGGAAAAATTAATCATTTCTCAGTTTTTGGCCATTGTAGCTTTAAAATAATACATGCTACCATAATTACAACCCACGTATTTTATTTGTCCATTTGTCCCAGTTATTACACCTTAAACTATGTCCCTACCACAATGGTGTGGGGCCAATATTTTATTTGGAAATAAAGAAGCATCACTATTTACAAGCCCATGATTTAAAAAACAACAGTAATATACCCCTCTTGACATACATATTAAAAAAAAAAGTTCAGTCCCTAAGGTAACTATGTTTTTTTTTAAGCAAAAATTTCATGTGGGTATTTATGGGAGTGTGTGGGAGGTAAGGGGTTAATAAAAATTATGTGTAGGTCTGATTATTAAAATAAATGGATGTAGGTGTAATCTTACTATTTGGCCACAAAATGTCCTCACTCATTAGCTTCCTGCGGGTGCTTTTAGTACGCAAAAACAGAAAGTAATGAGTGTAAGGGTAATTACAGTGTTTACAAAATAACTGCAGGCATCTCATTGATGCCGCGATCATTGACACGGGGACCTAGAACAATAAACAATGCTTCCCAATCATTGACCTCTGGGCTATTGGGTGGCGGCGAGAACAAGTGTTGGAACATGCGAACAAGCGAGCAGGAGCTCGCACAGCGACAACTGCAGCAGAGTACATATATCTACTCCTCTGAGGCTTAGATGAAGTTTTTAGGGAGGGGGGGGGGGGGGCATGGGGGTAATCAGTCTTTAATAAATGTGTAGTGTGTGTTTTTTTTTCTACTTCAATTTTAATTTCGGCCACTGGGTGGCACTAAGCACTCTCTTGGAAGATAGCAGGAAGTGCTAGATTTTTTATTTTTTTATTTAGCATTTTGGGACGTTACGTTTTCATGAATCAAGATGTCTCCTGATTGGAGGTATCTTGATTCATTCACAGTGGATCGTTTGCCTCGGGGGAACACTCGTTTCCTTTTCACAATCGATCCCCTGTAATAGTGGCTGAGACCGAGCCGAATATATTTGTCCAGATTGCCTCTGAGCAGTGCTTTCTAGACAAATATATTAGTCCAGTTCGGCACAAGTGGTTAATACTAAGGGTCTAGAAATTTCGGAAAAAAAGATCTGGAGTATTGAGATTATGTCAAAGAATGTTCTCCTTAAAGAGTCCGATTTTAAGGCTCCCAAAATTTATGATATTACGGAATGACATATTATAGTATACCTCAAAGTAATAAAATGAAGGGCATCCTAACTCTAATATCCAATGATACCCCCTTTATTATGCTAGATGAATATAAAGATCCAGTAGGAAGTTTTAATATTGTAAAAGGCAGTATATTTAATAAAAAATTTAACGATCAGCTCATTTTAATACTCAACAGAGCACTTTTCTATCCTGCTTTTTGAAGAGACTGGAGAGTTTTGCAGGGGGAAGTCTGATAATAGGAGATCTGAACATGGCTCTTGACACAAATTTGGATCTTTCTTCTGGGAAGTCCTAACTCAGTAATAAAGGTTTAAAATATTGTAAACAAATTACTTACTAAAATGCATCTAGTGGATCCCTGGAGGCTACATAACCCTAGAGCACATGATTATACTTTCTTTTCCCCATAATACATTCTTAAGAATCCACTCTTAATATTCAAAATCTAGAACGGCAACATAAAAAAAAAAAATAAAAAATAAAAAAAAAGATTAATCTTCCTTCACGCTCTCATTAAAGAAAGATAATATTTTTAAATGTTACTTCTTTATAAAATTAAAGATGCAAAGGAATCTTGTATGAATTTGTAAATAAATGTAGCTCAATATCAGCCCAAGCACTTAAAAGACAACAAAAGACAAACCACATCCCTATGACTAAAGATTTTAATTCAAAGAAACACTATAGTTATGAAGACATATTGAAGGTATTCCGAAAAATCTATTTAAAGTTAAATAATTTACCTCCACAACAAGACTCAAAAACTCAAATATGACTCATTGGCCTCAATTCACTAAGCTTATCTCCTGTCTTTAATAACGTTTCTAGAGTTATCACCATGGTGATAAGTCATGTAGTATACAGGAAATATTTTACCTCAGGCAAACCTAAAGTTAACTCTTCTGTCTTTAAGTTAACTCTTCGATCCTTAAAATAACTCCAGAATTCTAAAGTTAAAGACAGGCTGTTAATTAACTGTGAGTGAAAATAACTACAGAGGAAGTAACTTAACTACAGAGGAGGTTACATAAGGAATGAAGAGATAAGATAACTCCCTCACTGTGTGGAGGTAAGTTTTCTCTTGCCTTATCTCCAGAATGATCTTAGTGAATTGAGGCCATTGTCTTCTGTAGAGGTAGAAGCCTGAGAGAAACCACTATCCATAGAAGAATTTCAAAGAGCCTTGACAGAAACACCTGAGTTTTTCATTTTGCATCATTACACCTTGCCAATTAAAAGGTATAAAAAAACAACTGGTCATTAGTCACTTAGTAAAAGCAACAAGGATGATGATAGCCAGGAATTGGAAATCTCACATATACCCCAAAGAATGGATGAATTGAATCTCTGCATGTATAACTAGCAGGAAGAATATGAGTAAACCTGGAGTAAGTGGCTGGCTTTTAAGAAAACTAGTTTATATGCATTGTCTGGTAATTAGAAAATATATATAGAGGGCACACAGAGGTATAGACATCTTATTCCCTTGGTGTTTTCTGATATATCGCTTGGGCTGTCCTGGACCTTACTTAACACACCCACCCCCATATACAGTGTGTCTGGAAAGTATTCACAGCGCATCACTTTTTCCACATTTTTTTATGCTACAGCCTTTTTCCAAAATGGATTGAATTCATTTTTTTCCTCAGAATTCTACACAGAACAACCCATAATCACAACATGAAAAAAAAAAATACTGGGAGGGAGGAGGTGCCTCAAGATATGAGGTGTGGAAGGGATGTCAGCTGGATAAAACCAATAAATAGGCTTACCTCTAAAAGAAGGGGGTAGCCCAAATAAATTAATAACATTTTTAATAGAAACCAGACACAGTTATTAATTAATGAGTTGATAAATAATAGACATATATTAAGGTAAATAAGTTTGCTTTTCATATAATCTAGCAGGGCTGTGGAGTCGGAGTTGGAGTCGTGGAGTCGGGCAATTTTGGGTGCCTGGAGTCGGAGTTGGAGTCGGGAAAAAATGCACCGACTCCGACTCCTAATGAATTTGTAACTGTAATTAAAATAGAAAATATGATAAAATGTTCTATTTCTCAGATAATAGTCATTAAAAAAAATGTATATATACAGTATATATACAGTAATAGCTGTGCTTAGTCCACAAAAATGAAATAAACCAGTCAAAATTAGTTACTTGGGCTGCTTCAATAAAGCAGTCCCCGTATTTTTAAGGTCAGATATACATATCTGATTGTGACTGTATATATGATGTGTACACAGGAATCTCTTATATATACTAAATAACATCTATGCTGTAAGAATAAAGCCTGATGTATAGCTGTGTCACTAATAGAGATGGTCAACGAGATGGAAATAATTCTGCATTGATGCTGATTTATGCAAATGTATGCACTCCCTTTGCTGATGAAATCAAATAATGTGATATGTTATTAAAATTTGGTTTGGTGACTACAAATTAAAGGGTAACTGAAACGGATGAAAAGTAAAGTTTTATACATACCTGGGGCTTCCTCCAGCCCCCTTCAGGCTAATCAGTCCCTCGCTGTCCTCCACCACCCGCATCTTCTGCTATGAGTCCTGGTAATTCAGCCAGTCAGCGCTGTCCGGCCGCATGCCGCTCCCACAGCCAGGAACATTCTGCACCTGTGCAATAGTGCTGCACAGGTGTAGTATGCTCCTGGCGGCGGAGTGTGTGCATGCGCACTACGCCTGACTGGCTCAAGTACCTGGACTCATAGCAGAAGATCCAGGTGGTGGAGGAGGACATCGAGGGACTGATTATCCTGAAGGCAGCTGGAGGAAGCCCCAGTTATGTATAAAACTTTAATTTCATCTGTCTCAGGTTTACTTTGTTACACAGTAGTACTATACTCTACATATGCACTCCCCACAGAGCTGCAGGGAATCCACTGAGAATGCTGTCCACATTGAACACAGAGGTGTTGTCTGTTTACAGTCTCCTCATTCCCCTGCAGAGTACCTGCACATCATTCTTACATGTACCCACACTTACATTGCCTAGGGCCTGATAGATGTTCTTTGTTCCGGTTTGTACCTTTTACAAGTACTCTTACCAAGGACTAGTTTTAGTCTAAAGGGAATAAATATAGTAGTCTACATATCCTCACTTCAGTTGTCTTGTAAAATTCCTAAGCGTTGGCAGTTAAGAGACGAATTTCATGTTACATACTTTTAATCAACAAAATTGTAATATGCAAATTAGAGGAGTCGGAGTCGTGGAGTCGGAGTTGGTGGAATCCTAAACTGAGGAGTCGGAGTCGGTGGATTTTTGGACCGACTCCACAGCCCTGTAATCTAGCATGTATTAAAACAGATAGCTGTTTGTTACGAATATTAAACCAAAACAATAAGCCATGTAATTAAATAAAAACAATAAATCATGTGATCAAGACAGTAACCACAGGGGGCGTTCAGGAAATCCCCATTAATTAATGATGTACCAAAGAACATGCCAATTTCTTAGAATCATGTCATTTTTTTATATACCAATCAGTAAGCATTACTATTTAAAGAGACACTGAAGCGAGACTAAATCTCGCTTCAGGTCTTATATATAGCAGGGGCACGTGTGCCCCTGCTAAAACGCCGCTATCCCGCGGCTTAACGGGGGTCCCTTCACCCCCAACCCACCCCCCGCAAACCTGGGTCGGAAAAAGGTCGCTGGAGCTGATCTTCCTGGAGGCAGGGCTAACGGCTGCAGCCCTGCCTCCAGTCGCGTCTATCAGACGCGCATCGCCGCCTCTCCCCCGCCCCTCTCAGTGAAGGAAGACTGAGAGGGGCGGGGGAGAGGCGGAGGTACGCGTCTGACAGACGCGCATGGGGCAGGGCTGCGGCGGTTAGCCCTGCCCCAACCAGGAAGCGCTCCCCCGCTGCTCGGAGGGGGTTTGGGGGGACAGGGACCCCCGTTAAGCCGCGCTATAGCGGCGTTTTAGCAGGGGCACGCATGCCCCTGCTAGCTATGAGGTCTGAAGCGAGATCTATTCTCGCTTCAGACTCTCTTTAAATGCAATTGCAAGCTTAGGGACAACTACACAGCTTTGTTTGATTAAGATATATCTACTTCAAGCCCCCCAGATTACAGATCATTCCTTTAAAGGGACTCCGAGCTCACCCTGAAAAGGAAAATAGTACTCACCCGGGGCTTTCTCCAGCCCAGCGCTGGTCGGGAGGTCCCACGACTGCGTCCTGGCTCCTCTCCTAGGCCCCGCTCCGGAATGGCTGACCGGCGACACTCGGCCAAGTGTCGGGCTCCTTCTTCCTGGTATGACGCGGCTGACGTCACGGCGCCGGCCGCCCCGCGTCATCACGCCGGCCGGCGTGAAAGTACTGCGCATGCTGCCGGTCAGCCATTCCGGAGCGGGGCCTAGGAGAGGAGCCAGGACGCAGTCGTGGAACCTCCTGACCAGCGCTGGGCTGGAGAAATCCCCGGGTGAGTACTATTTACCTTTTCAGGGTGAGCTCGGAGTCCCTTTAACTTCATGCTTGGTTAGTGCCCTGATATTAACTGTCAACTGTGGGACCTTATGAAGACAGATGTGTGCCTTTCCAAATCATTACGTCCAATTAACTGAATTTACTACAGATGGACTCCAATTAAGCTACAGAAACATCTCAAGGATGATCAGTGGAAACAGGATGCACCTGAGCTCAATTTTGAGCTTCATGACAAAGGCTGTGAATACTTATGTACATGTGGTTTCTCAATGTTCTTATTTTTAGTTTCAAACATTTTTTAATTTGGAATGCAAGAAATATGTAACAAATAACTTACCAGGAATACAGATCTCGGTCAATCCATTTTTTCAATAAAGTAATTTTGACCTTACATGTGTCTTCAAGACCTAATGGTTTTTACATATTAGATCCATATGCAGGAACCAATACTGGCGGGTCATTTGACAGCAGTCTCTCCAAGAACCATTGTGCTAATCAAAATGATTCAATTATTTGTTGTTTTATGAGAGAAGCAAGAGTGTCTATACAACTTTCCCACACTTCAATTAAGCGTTTAGTGTGATTGTATTTTTGCAAAGACGTCTCTATCCACTCCATAACAAATACGTGATATAATTTTAGTTTAAATTGTGTCAGAGTGGGAGGATTAGAAGCAATCTAGTTCTGTAAATTGGATTTCCAAGCTATTGCTGAAATGATTGTGGCTAGCTTTTTACTTTCTTTCGTGACTATCTCCCTACAGCTCCAAAAATGTCAATGACACCAAAAACAAGCGTGCAGCTAATCTTGTCAGATCAGAAAATAATGTCAGAAACACCTGGTTTGTTGCATGCTTGTTCAGAGTATATGGCTAAAAGTATTAGAGGCAGAGGATCAGCAGGACTGCCAGGAAATTGATATTGCCTAAAATGAAATAAATATGGCAGCCTCCATATACCTCTTGCTTCATTTGTCCTCTAAGTTAGGAGTGGGAAACAGACAGGGACATTCAGAATAACTTTTCTGGGTATATGTAAGCATGATGGTACTGTTTCAAAAGCATTTTTCTATAATTAGAGGCCAGTAATATCTGCAAAGAATATTTAAAGCGTTTAAACAAACTAGTGGAGTATACGTGAGAGAAATGATGTGACCACTTAGCCACATTAATTTTGTTTCTCATAATCCACATGTGAACGCAAAATTTTTTAAAATATTGAGTAATTGCTTCTTTTGGCAAGTTAAATTCCCACTACATTGTGTCTAGCATGTTATCCCAGTCTCAATCTGATAACCTGGGGATGATTTGTGCAACATAAGATTTGAGTTGTAGAGCTGCCAGAGGTTTTCTCTGTAAAAAAGGGCATTTGTTGAACAGTGTATCTTGGTCCAAATATCTATGTGAGTACATGTTTAAAGTGTACCAGAGATCAGTCATACTTACCGTTTTATACATACCTGGGGCTTCCTCCATCCCCATGAGCACGGCTCGCTCTCATGTGGTCCCCGGAGAGATACGTAAAGAGCGCACTTCCTCTTGCGCAGACTGGCTGCGACTCACTGAACTAACAGGATCTGATATCAGAGCTGGAGGCAGGGGAGGACGGCGACGTGGGAGCGATCCGTGCTCATGGGGCTGGAGAAAGCCCCAGGTATGTATAAAACGGTAAGTAAGACTGATCTCTGGTTACCATTAAACAATTTGTTATGTGGGTGAGACCTGCTTTTATGCCATTCCCGAAAAAACTGTAATGTTAGTGAAGGTGGGAAATCTGGATTTTTCCTGATGGGCAGAAAAACGGAGGACTGTGCATTTAATCAATTGACTCGTCTAATTGTATGCCACAATTGTCAGGCCCTCAAAAGAAGGGCATTGTCTATCACTTCCAAGGGCAAACATTCTCTATGTGAGTGTAATGCTGGGCATACACGGACCTGGTTTTCTTATCAATCGAGCCTCTGATGGCTCGATTGATAATTTCTGACGCGTCCGATCACCCGCCGGATTGATTCCGCGCTCGATAACGGCTGGCAAAACCACAGGATAGAACGAAATGCTGATAAGTAGTGCCCGCAGGGACGAGCGGGAATCGATCCGGGCGGCCGCGGGGACGTGCCGGGATCGAGCCAGCGGCTCGAATCTGCTGGAGAAACGGTCCGTGTATTCCCAGCATTACATTGCCAATAGATCTACACCAGGATTGCAATCTAGTTCAGTAAAAGTGTAAATTGAAGTACCATGAATCCAGTCTTTAAAAATGTGCAGTAGTGCTGCTTGATTAGTGTTCAATGACCGGGAGATGAACCCCTGCATGGTTTTTATGTTGTTGCAACGTTTTCCCAATTCTAGCACATTATCTACCCCATATAAACTCTGCAAATATTTTGTATATCTCTTTCAATTCTTTTTCCGTATGAGTATAAGGAGTACTTGTATGGGGAAGAGCAGTCTGGGGAAACCTACCATTTTTATAAGGTATATTCTACCTAATAAGGATAACAGTCTCATCCAGGAAGACAAGTCTGATGGTTTGTATGATTGAGGTTAGTAGTAAAAATGTTTGATTGAGGTGAAATATAGAGCATTTAGGAGGTGTGGAGATTTAGGAAGTCTGATTCCCAAATAACTGATTTCAGCTTTAGCCCAAGAGATGGGAGTGACATGCCACCATTCTGGTTTGGTTTTAAATTATAAATATAAAAAAATATAAAATAAGTGCCAGATATTTTTGCTTGTTGATCTGGTAGGCAGTACATCGTCAACAAACACCATGACCTTGGTCTCTATAGTGCCTATTTTGATGCCTTTAAGGAAGGGAGCCTGTTTAATTTTTTCTGAGTAGCGGTTCCAGAGCCAGATTAAAAAGAAACGACTCCTCTCATCATGGTAATTGGCCGAGATATTTGGTCATTAGCGATTAAAGACGTGGTGGGACTTTTTTATATCCACTGAATAAGCCTGATAAAAATCTCTCCTGAACATAAAAGCATTGAGAGGTCAGGCCGCCTGTGTCTAAGCTCAATAAAGCTCCTTTAGAGTTCTTGGCATTGATGGTGGTTGCTATGGCTGTTGTAATGCCAAGGTGATGTATCTTTCCCTGGTAAAACCCAGTTGTGAAGGTGTAAGAATAAGTGGGAGAATTTCATGCAATCCATTTGCAATAATTGTTGGCAGAATTTTCTAGTTGACATTAAGGAGAGCTATGAGTCTATATGACGTTGTCTCCTCTGGGTCTTTTATGGGTTTTAAGATTAATGAAGTATAAGCACAAGTGAAATAAGAGATTTATGGGTTATCATTAAGGATATTGTTATAAAGATCAAGAAGAACCGTCAATATAGATGGGAGTAACATTTTAACAAATTCTGACGGGTATCTGTCGGGGCCTGGCAAAATGGTTGGCCATAGACTTAATAGCTCCTTCTAATTCCTCTTGAGTAATACTGGCATTTAACATGTCTTTTCTGTTCGGAAAGGTTGGCCCTATCTAGCAGTCAATGAAGAAGAGGTAAATTTGAGGGTACTGCTTGGTAAAGTTTAGAGTAAAACTTTTCTATGCAGGCCATAATTTGTTTTGCTGATGTTGTCTAAGTTCAGTCTCAGGGTCTATTACAGAGATAATATGTGTCTTTTGGTTTGGGAGTTAAGCCATTTTTGCTAGAAGGGCACTGGGTTTGTTTCCCTATCTATAGTATTTGTGTTTGGACCAAATAAGATTCTTTTTTGCTTAATAGTTAGACAGGAATTCAGTGTCAACACATCCTCCTGCCAATTTTGTCTCATTCCCTGTTCTGGGTTTTTCTTGCATTAAGAGTAGATCTTGGTGGCCTGCTGAAGAAGATCAATATACTGTTTTATATGTTCCTTGTGTAGCTTAGAAACAAAATAAATAATTTGCCCTCTCAAGACAGTTTTTGCTGTACACCAAAACAGATGAGGAGAGTCAATATATTGAATATCATCATCAAGGTAGTTTTATCAAGAGTGCTGTATGAAACCCCAAAACCAGTCTGATTTATACAGATAAGTTGGGTAGCGCCAGGTTCTAGTTGTGCTGTAGGAAGATTTTAGAAGCAAAACCACTATTGGGGCATGGTCTGACATAATGATTGGTTTTATTTCAATTCTATAGACAACAGGTCCTTTAACAGTTGAGTGTAAAAGCTTTTATTGGGGTAGTTGGAAACAAATGTTAAGGTACAGGGAGTGCAGAATTATTAGGCAAATGAGTATTTTGACCACATCATCCTCTTTATGCATGTTGTCTTACTCCAAGCTGTATAGGCTCGAAAGTCTACTACCAATTAAGCATATTAGGTGATGTGCATCTCTGTAATGAGAAGGGGTGGTCTAATGACATCAACACTCTATATCAGGTGTGCATAATTATTAGGCAACTTCCTTTCCTTTGGCAAAATGGGTTAAAAGAAGGACTTGACAGGCTCAGAAAAGTCAAAAATAGTGAGATATCTTGCAAAGGGATGCAGCACTCTTAAAATGGCAAAGCTTCTGAAGCGTGACCATCGAACAATCAAGCGTTTCATTCAAAATAGTCAACAGGGTCGCAAGAAGTGTGTGGAAAAACCAAGGCGCAAAATAACTGCCCATGAACTGAGAAAAGTCAAGCGTGCAGCTGCCAAGATACCACTTGCCACCAGTTTGGCCATATTTCAGAGCTGCAACATCACTGGAGTGCCCAAAAGCACAAGGTGTGCAATACTCAGAGACATGGCCAAGGTAAGAAAGGCTGAAAGATGACCACCACTGAACAAGACACACAAGCTGAAACGTCAAGACTGGGCCAAGAAATATCTCAAGACTGATTTTTCTAAGGTCTTATGGACTGATGAAATGAGCGTAAGTCTTGATGGGCCAGATGGGTGGGCCCGTGGCTGGATTGGTAAAGGGCAGAGAGCTCCAGTCCGACTCAGACGCCAGCAAGGTGGAGGTGGAGTACTGGTTTAGGCTGGTATCATCAAAGATGAGCTTGTGGGGCCTTTTCAGGTTGAGGATGGAGTCAAGCTCAACTCCCAGTCCTACTGCCAGTTTCTGGAAGACACCTTCTTCAAGCAGTGGTACAGGAAGAAGTCTGCATCCTTCAAGAAAAACATGATTTTCATGCAAGACAATGCTCCATCACACGCGTCCAAGTACTCCACAGCGTGGCTGGCAAGAAAGGGTATAAAAGAAGAAAAACTAATGACATAGCCTCCTTGTTCACCTGATCTGAACCCCATTGAGAACCTGTGGTCCATCATAAAATGTGAGATTTACAAGGAGGGAAAACAGTACACCTCTCTGAACAGTGTCTGGGAGGCTGTGGTTGCTGCTGCACGCAATGTTGATGGTGAACAGATCAAAACACTGTCAGAATCCATGGATGGCAGGCTTTTGAGTGTCCTTGCAAAGAAAGGTAGCTATATTGGTCACTGATTTGTTTTTGAATGTCAGAAATGTATATTTGTGAATGTTGAGATGTTATATTGGTTTCACTGGTAAAAATAAATAATTGAAATGGGTATATATTTGTTTTTTGTTAAGTTGCCTAATAATTATGCACAGTAATAGTCACCTGCATACACAGATATCCCCCTAAAATAGCTAAAACTAAAAACAAACTAAAAACTACTTTCAAAAATATTCAACTTTGATATTAATGAGTTTTTTGGGTTCATTGAGAACATGGTTGTTCAATATTACAATTATTCTTCAAAAATACAACTTGCCTAATAATTTTGCACTCCCTGTATACACTGGGGTGCGAAAGTTTGGGCAACGTTGTTAATCGCCATGATTTTCCTGTATAAATCGTTAGTTGTTACAATAAAAAATGTCAGTTAAATATATCATATAGGAGACACACACAGTGATATTTGAGAAGTGAAATTAAGTTTATGGGATTTACAGAAAGTGTGCAGTAATTTAAATAAAATTAGGCAGCTGCATAAATTTGGGCACTGTTGTCATTTTATTGCTTATAAAACCTTTGGAACTAATTATTTGAACTCAAAATGGCTTGGTAAGCTTAGTGACCCCTGACCTACATACACAGGTGAATCCATTTATGAGAAAGACTATTTAAGGGCGTAAATTTTAATGTTCCCTCCTCTTTAAATGTTCTCTGAAGAGTTGCAACATGTTGGGGGGGGGGGGGGTCTCAAAACAACTCTCAAATGACCTGAAGACAAAGATTGTTCACCATCTTTGTGAAATACCTAAAATACCAAATCCAGAAGGTATACATACATGACAACAGTAGATTTCAATTGATACAACTAGAAATTTCTAACAAAATATACAGTGGGGTGCGAAACTTTGGGCAACCTTGTTAATCATCATGATTTTCCTGTTTAAATCGTTGGTTGTTTCGATAAAAAATGTCAGTTAAATATATCATATAGGAGACACACACAGTGATATTTGAGAAGTGAAATGAAGTTTATTGGATTTACAGAAAGTGTGCAATAATTGTTTAAACAAAATTAGGCAGGAGCATAAATCTGGGCACCACAAAAAAGAAATGAAATCCATATTTAGTAGATACTCCTTTTGCAGAAATTACACCCGCTAAACACTTCCTGTAGGTTCCAATGAGAGTCTGGATTCTGGTTGAAGGTATTTTGGACCATTCCTCTTTACAAAACATCTCAGGTTTGATGGCTTCTGAGCATGCGGCAGCTCTCTTTAACTCACACCACAGATTTTCAATTATATTCAGGTCTGGGGACTGAGATGGCCATTCCAGAATGTTGTACTTGTTCCTCTGCATGAATGCCTTAGTGGATTTTGAGCAGTGTTTAGGGTCGTTGTCTTATTGAAAGATCCAGCCCCGGCGCAGTTTCAGCTTTGCCACTGATTCCTGGACATTAGTCTCCAGAATCTGCTGATACTGAGTGGAATCCATGCGTCCCTCAACTTTGACAAGATTCCGAGTCCCTGCACTGGCCACACAGCCCCACAGCATGATGGAACCACCACCATATTTTACTGTAGGTAGCAGGTGTTTTTCTTGGAATGCGGTGTTCTTTTTCCTCCATACATAATGCCACAATAACTCAATTTTAATTTCATCAGTCCACAGCACCCTATTCCAAAATGAAGCTGGCTTGTCCAAATGTGCTTTAGCATACCTCAAGTGGTTCTATTTGTACTGTGGGTGGAGAAAAGGCTTCCTCTGCATCACTCTCACATACAACATCTCCTTGTGTAAAGTGCGCCAATGGTTGAACGATGCACAGGGACTCCATCTGCAGCAAGATGATGTTGTAGGCCTTTGGTGCTGGTCTGTGGGTTGACTGACTGTTCTCACCATTCGTCGCTTCTGTTTATCCGAGATTTTTCTTGGTCTGCCACTTTGAGCCCTAACTTGAACTGAGCCTGTGGTCTTCCATTTCCTCAATATGTTCCTGACTGTGGAAATAGACAGTTGAAATCTCTGATATAGCTTTCTGTATCCTTCCCCTAAACCATGATGGTGAACAATCTTTGTCTTCAGGTCATTTGAGAGTTGTTTTGAGCCCCCATGTTGCTACTCTTCAGAGAACATTTAAAGAGGAGGGAAACTTAAAATTGACCCCCTTAAATAGGCTTTCTCATAATGAGAAGTAAAGGCAAGACTAAATAAATTAAAAATAGACAAGGCACCTGGCCCGGATGGCATGCATCCTCGGGTCCTAAGGGAATTAAGTTCAGTTATAGATAAACCCCTTTATCTTATCTTTTGTGACTCTCTTGCAACTGGCAGAGTCCCAGTGGATTGGCGTACAGCCCACGTTTTCCCATTATTTAAGAAGGGCAAAAAATCAGATCCAGGAAATTATAGACCTGTAAGCTTAACATCAGTTGTATGCAAACTATTTGAGGGGTTACTAAGAGATACTATACATGACTTCATAGTAGAAAATAATCTTATTTCTCAGCATCAACATGGGTTTACTAAAGACAGGTCCTGTTTGACTAACATGCTCAGCTTTTATGAGGTAGTGAATGCTAATATGGATATTGGGAATGCTGTAGATGTGATATACTTAGACTTTGCTAAGGCATTCGACACTGTTCCCCACAAAAGTCTGGTGCAAAAGATGAGGATGCAAGGACTGGGGAAGAGTCTGTGTGCTTGGATAGGGAACTGGCTAATGGACAGAAAACAAAGAGTTGTGGTCAATGGATCATACTCAAAATGGGAGACTGTTAGCAGTGGGGTCCCACAGGGGTCTGTACTGGGTCCAGTGCTCTTCAATTTATTTATTAATGACCTAGTGGATACAGTAGTGAGCAATGTTGCTATTTTTGCAGATGATACAAAATTGTGCAGAATCATCAACTCTAAGGAAGATAGTGTTATATTGCAACAGGATCTGGATAGGATGGCTATATGGGCACATACATGGCAGATGAAATTCAATGTTGACAAATGTAAAGTCATGCATTTTGGTCGTACCAATGGTCTAACACCATACAAAATAAATGGGATACAGTTGGGGACATCAAACTTGGAGAAGGACTTAGGAGTACTCATCGACAACAAGTTAAATAATCGTACTCAATGCCAAGCCGCTGCAGCTAAAGCTAACAAAATTTTGGGATGCATTAAAAGGGAAATAAAAACTCGAGATGCTAGCATAATATTGCCCCTGTTTAACTCTCTAGTAAGGCCACATCTGGAATATGGAATTCAGTTCTGGGCACCACATTACAAAAAAGATATTGCAGTTTTAGAGCAGGTGCAGAGACGAGCAACAAAATTGATACGTGGGATGGAAGGTCTCACTTACCAAGAAAGGTTAGATAAACTGGGTTTATTTAGTCTAGAGAAAAGACGCCTTAGAGGAGATCTAATTAACATGTATAAATACATCAGAGGGCAATATAATAGCTTGGCGGATGAGCTTTTTGTCCCTAGGCCTTCTCAAAGGACTAGAGGACATGATCTGCGCATGGAGGAAAAACGTTTTAGCCATTTATTTAGGAAAGGGTTCTTTACAGTAAGAGTGATTAAGATGTGGAATGCATTGCCACAGGAAGTCGTTATGGCAAACTCTATACCTGCATTTAAAGGGGGCTTAGATGCTTTCCTTGCGTTGAATGACATCCATGGCTACAATTACTAGGTAATGCCAATGATGTTGATCCAGGGATTTTATCTGATTGCCATCTGGAGTCGGGAAGGAATTTTTACCTTGTAAGGGTTTTTTCGCCTTCCTCTGGATCAACAGGGATATGTGAGGGAGCAGGCTGGAGTTGTACTTTGTACTGGTTGAACTCGATGGACGTATGTCTTTTTTCAACCAAAGTAACTATGTAACTATGTAACTATGTAACTATGTATGTAGGTCAGGGGTCACTGAGTTTACCAAGCCAATTTGAGTTCCAATAATTAGTTCTAAAGGTTTTGGAAGCAATAAAATGACAACAGTGCCCAAATTGTTGCACCTGCCTAATTTTATTTAAACAATTATTGTGCACTTTCTGTAAATCCAATAAACTTCATTTCACTTCTCAAATATCACTGTGTGTCTCCTATATGAAATATTTTACTGACATTTTTTATCTTAACAACCAGCGATTTATACAGGAAAATCATGACCATTGACAAGGTTGCCCAAACTTTCGCACCCCACTGTAAGTATTGGTGAGACTTCCTTTGCTAAAGAGACAGTGTCTCATGTTTTGGCATGTGATTTTTTTAAGAGCATGGTCCGACTCCTCTGCAATTCCTGACTATAAGCTATATTGTGAAGAGGAGGTTGATTTAGGCATGTTTTTAGACGTGGATTGAGATTCCGTTCTAAATCTAACCGCTGGAGTACAATTAGGCAAGCTTTTTTCTACAAACTTAGCCATTTGTGACATAGTACAATTTAAAAGACCACGAATACGAAAATCATAAAATTTAAAATACATGTAAACATATTCAAATAAGAAGAACATTTCTTCCAGAGTAAAATGAGCCATAAATTACTTTTCTCCTATGTTGCTGTCACTTATAGTAGGTAGTAGAAATCTGACAGAACCAACAGGTTCCTCAGCCCATCTTCTCATGGGTAAAAAACAAACAAAAAGAGCACTCTGAGACTGGTAGAAAGTTGAATTCACACTGTCCTGTCCAGGACAGGTCTCACCTAGAATGTGATGCCTGAAGAAACGGAGTTTGTCTCCTTCGGGAAACGCGGTGTCTGCTAGCCCAATAAAGCTACTTTTAGTCACTTTCTGTTAACCCATAACCCTTTGATATAGTCATGGTAAGTGTTGCCTAACAACCACGTGACTTCTAAACCCTCCTTACAGCTGCCAGCCGCTTGCGGCACTGAGACGGGCTGACACCTTTCCCTCTGCTGTGGATTCCCTTAAAGGAGACAAACTACCTACACCACGCCTCCCTTCCTGCATCCTGGAGTCCTCGCTGGACTGGCGGGGATGCTCGGGGAGCTGCTGGAGCTCATCCTGTGCTGGGGACAGATGGATTACAAAGACATCACCAGCATCAGCTCCACTTGCCGTAGGCTGCAAGCCCTGTGTGCGGCCCGGAACAAGGTGTTTTCCCAGTGAGTGAGTGCTCCCAGGTGGCCAGTTTGTGGGCAGATTGCCTGCTCTGTCTGTTTAGTTAGGGAGCTCAGCATGCGCAATGGTCACTGCAGACAGACACCGGGTGCGCACATGCCTGCCCCTTGGCACCATCCTCCTC
This sequence comes from Hyperolius riggenbachi, assembly GCF_040937935.1. Classification (NCBI taxonomy): domain Eukaryota; kingdom Metazoa; phylum Chordata; class Amphibia; order Anura; family Hyperoliidae; genus Hyperolius; species Hyperolius riggenbachi. The sequence goes on along the minus strand of NC_090647.1, from coordinate 400,229,158 downwards.
CTGTCCCAACGGCCGCCCACATGCTGCGCATGCGCGGTTCGGCAAAAGCACGGACACAGGGACACAGGAGGAGGACGCAGAGACACAAGGGTTTTATTAGGTAGGATAGTAGCTTATCTGCTGCCCTCTAGTGGTTGTTTATTGTAAACAATCTTTTGCAGAATATATTCTTGCCAGCAACAGGAAGTGATCTAGTGTTACTCTTGATATGCTGTACGCCCTGCCCAGTATCCATCTACGTTTTCAGCTGATGTATCCTCTCCATCAAGCTTGGCAAACAATTGTCTGTAAGTAGGCCTCTATATCAGCATTTTGTGAGTTAGAAAGCATGTAGAACGTAAAAAAGTAAAGACAAAGTACAACAAATCTGAGTCAAGATGCAGATTCCTCTGCTTATTGGACTTATTTACAGCGTTTAGTTGACTGTCTAGCTGCACTACACAGTGCTGCGAGGGCAGCAGTACAATGTGCAATCACATTTTGTTGGTTTCTAAGGATAGCAGAGGTCCAATTCCTCTATCTGAAGTAAAATCTAGCATCCACAGGTAAGGATTCAGAATTTGTAAAATAGTGAAGGTTATGCTGTCCTCAATATGACATACCATTTACTGGTCACAGCTTAAGGTTTTTTTTTTTTTTTTTTTTTTTTTTTTGTCTGCACTATCTGAAGAAGGGGACCCGCCGTGGCCCCGAAACAATTGTCATTTTGTGTGCTCATGAAGCAATAAATTGAAAACTACTTAATTTTGAATTGGTGTGCCGACCTGGAACTTTTGCATTTGCTATTTAACACTGGATGTTGAGGCTCAGCACCCACAGGTTGCAGCACCCACACCTATGGGCAAGGTGTGCCATCTCCACAACTGAATTTCTCGACTATTTACAGCGTTTAGTTGACTGTCTAGCTGCACTACACAGTGCTGCGAGGGCAGCAGTACAATGTGCAATCACATTTTGTTGGTTTCTAAGGATAGCAGAGGTCCAATTCCTCTATCTGAAGTAAAATCTAGCAGCCACAGGTAAGGATTCAGAATTTGTAAAATAGTGAAGGTTATGCTGTCCTCAATATGACATACCATTTACTGGTCACAGCTTAAGGTACAAGATCCACAGTAAGGAGCTGCATGTATGAAAGTTATTGTTTAATTAGGCCGGCAAACCATAGTCAAGTTAGTTTGTACTCGATCTAAGTCCCATATAGGTAGTACAGTAAGCGACCTTACCCAGTCACCAGTCGTTGACAGAACAAGCTATGAGGAATAAAGGACAACAAAAGAGCTGTGCAGAAATCTGTGGACATGGTGTACCTGTGAGCAGCAAGCTGTGGGTACCTAGACAGCAGACAATGTTTGTGATGCAGTGCAGAGCCCAAACTTTAGGTGCAAGGCTTTAGAAGTTACAGTAGGTGCAGCATCGGTGACCCCTCTTAACCAAAGGACTACTGGTCGCTTTGTCATGTAGCCAATCAGGAGTTGGCCGGCCGGCAGAGCAGGTGCCGGGGTAGCGCTGATATTGCAGCAGGGGGAAGAGGTCATTGGTGCCAGGAGCCTCAAGATGAAGCCACGGGTACAGACACTGTTCACTGTCAGAGGTCCTCTACACTGTACAGGACATTGAAGATCATGCTGCCAGGTGAACACTACAACAGCGCCGCTACAACAGTGGGAAAAAAAAGTGTCAGAAAGACCCACACTCCGCTAGCGCCTTGGCACTCTACTCCACCAGAGGTCTGCCGGTCTGAGCCAGACGATCCGGGATTGCGCAGATGGACAGACATCACAACAGGCTCACCAGGACAACAGGGAGAAGGGACTCAGATCCACTATCCACCCTTGCCGGAAAATCCAAGATTACGCCAATAAGCTGTCCTCATGGTGGGTGCAAAGGGTGAAGAAAACGCTTTGTTTTGCGTGCTGGTGAAGTGCCAGCACTTTCCTCAGGAATGTCAGCAAGGAGCTGGTACTAGATCGGTGACTTGCTTGCCTCCCTATCGCCTCTATTTCACTCTTTTCGAGACAAGCAAGGGAAGCTTGTGTAAAATGCTGCCGCTGCAAACGGCTCCGCCCCGGAAGTCCAATTTATTTATTATTAATAAATTTGTCAAAAACCTCAAATAACCTTTTTTCATGTTGTCATTATGGGGTCGTGTGTGTAGAATTCTGAGGAAAAAATTAAATTAAATGAATTTTAGGAGAAGACTCGAACATGACAAAATATGGAAAAAGTGATGCACTGTGAATACTTCCCAGATGCACTGTACATAAGAACCAAACTTTTATTTCCTTCTTTTTTTCTTATGTGAATCTGCAATGTATTATTTTGTTCTCTCTTTCTTATGTGGATCTGCAATGTAAATAATTTAATGTATTGCTAATGTGTTTAGGAAGATTAAATCAAATTAAACCATAGTCAACATTTTTTGGGATAATATCGAAATGACTTTCCATGCTGTGTGAATTACTATACTAGGATTATCATATTCATGTCCTAAGACCTTGTTAAGAGTGTCTGTGAGGTTGCAGCACCTGCGATTGGGAGGAGGGGAAAATAGAACAATAATAATAATAATTAAATCCTTGATAAATCCTTGATAAGTTACGACTATTTAAAATTCTTACATCATAAAAAAAACTTTTCTCTGCTCCCTAAAGATATGTGTAGTGTGTTATTGATATGTTACTGTGAAATCAGGAAGATAACAGAGGCTATATGCCCAGAGAGGCTATATGCTCATGCGGATCTAAAATCTGTTTTGGTTGGTTTGTATACAAATTGTTTGTAGATAATGGAAAAGTAAAAATGACTAAAAATAAACAAAAACAAAAAAACAGACTTTAACTTCATTAATTCTGCTTTACGTTAGCAAGTACAGTTCCCCATAATGCATCATTGCCGAATACGCAAATCCCTAAATCATTTATGTCCCTAAAAGCAAGGCACACATCCAGAACTGTTAATATATAGAGACCCTGTAAATTTTACAAAGGCACACCAATTTAACATGCATACAGTTGCTTGTGAGTTTTTTTTGCTGTTTATTAGTGCATAGCATGGATTGATATAGCTCTATGAGATAGGGCTTGGGCCAGTAATACAAAATCCCCAGTTAGCTCACAGTAACTAGTGATGGCAAGAACTGTTCGCTGGCAAACAATCCCTGTGTAGTGACATCGGAGCTATTTCCGGGTCTCGAGGTCCGGCAGTAGTGTGCAGGAGCAAGCCACTGGTCTGACAGGGCACGTCCTTGATCTCATGGCCGGGAGCGCTCTGTGTGACACCATGTGCAGAGCGCTCCCGAATCCAAAAGCACTCAAAACTAAAAAACTAAGCAATTCAAAAATACTGATTTCCCTACTGGAGATGTAATAAAAGGCTATAACTGTCCATAACTACATAGGTCTCAAGGCCCCGTTGGGGGTCCTCGTAAAAGTACATTTAGCTATCTGACTTCATTTTCATACAGATTACATATATTACTTTTCAAAAGTACAGATATTTTCAAAAAATTTAATGTAAAATAAAATTGTGCAATTTCACCTATACCAATTACAAAATGATTACACAAGACTGATAGACAGATACCTTTCTTTCAGACGCTTTGGTGAAGGAATACTTGCATTCTCAGGAACACACGATTCAGTGACTGGAACCTGTAAAATGAGATGCACACATAAGGCTAAAAATGTTTTTAATGGGCAAGCAAAATGCAATATTTTAATTGAATTAGTTTTCAGTGTTTTAAATGCATTCCAGTCATGGATAAAAGACAATATTGTTATTCATGGGGCCAGGAAGAAATCCTATAGCCCATGGCTATCTTTGTTTTTACTCAATGCTGATGTTTCTATATACTGCTATAAGAGAACTGCAAAACTTGACTAGCCCACCTGCTAGGATCATGCAAGTCTTGTCAGACCCTACTTTACCTGGTGGCACTGTTGTCTGGACTACAGACAACAATGTCTGTAAATTATATGATTCCTACAACTCCCATTTCCCCCGTTGGTTGCATTGTGTGCAAGGAGTATACGAGGCCTTTTCTGTCTGCAAGCAGCTGGATTTCCACTGTCTTATTATTATTGATTTATAAAGCGCCAACCGTGGCGCTGTACAAAGTAAGAAACAAACATGGGGTAAATAATACAGACAATGGTGCACACCAATATACAAGATACATATTTAGTGACAAAATACAAAAATGATACAAAATACAGAATTGGTAATGACCTTCATAAATAAAAAGTACAATAATTTCCAAGACACAAAAGGGGGAGAGAGCCCTGCCCTTGCAAGCTTACAATCTAAAGGGAATATGGGGGGGACAAGAGGAGTATACAACAAATATATAGAGGCAGTGTGTTTTAGGATACCTAGTAGGAGTGCAATTTGGTCTTAGGATAAAGAGAAGTGGCCTAAGGTAGCGCATATGCTTGTCGGAACAAATGAGTTTTTAGAGAGCGCTTAAAAGTAACAAAGGTTGGCGAGTGACGGATGTTTTGTTTGAGGGCATTCCAGAGGAGGGGTGAAACGCGTGCAAAATCTTGTAAACGTTAATTTGAGGAGGTAATGCTAGAGGAGGACAACAGAAGATCATGTGCAGATCTGAGATTGTGATTGGGTTTGTATCTGGAAATTAGTGAGTATACGTACCGGGGAGAGCTTTGTAGGTTAGGGTTAGGAGTTTGAACTGGATCAATCTGGTTAATTGGCAGCCAGTGAAGATCTTGACAGAGAAGGGCATCAGAGGAAGAGTGAGAAGAAAGATGAGACGAGCAGCTGTGTTCAGTACCGACTGGAGCGGGGCCAGTCTGTTAGAAGTTAGTCCACAAAGTAGTATGTTGCAGTAGTCCAGACGAGATATTATAAGAGCGTGTATTAACATTTTAGTTGTGTCTTGAGTGAGAAAAAGTCGGATGCGAGATATGTTTTTGAGTTGGAGATGGCAGGAGCTGGTTATGGAGTAAACATGAGGAATAAAAGAGAGAGATGAGTCAAATATTATCCTCAAGCACCGTGCTTTGGGAACTGAAGTTATGGTAGTGTTATTAACATTTATTATAAGTTCAGGCAGAGAGATGGACAGAGACGGTAGAAAAATGATTAGTTTCGTTTTACTCATATTAAGTTTTAGGAAGCGAGAGGACATGAAGAAGGTTATAGCAGACAAGCAGTCTGGAACACATTTGAGGAGGGAGTTAAGGTCTGGGACTGAGAGGTACAGTTGTGTATAGTCTGCATACAGGTGGTATTGAAACTCAAATGAGTTGATTAAGTCACCAAGACCGTGCATGTAGATGGAAAAGAGGAGGGGACCAAGGACAGAGCCTTGAGGAACCCCGACAGACAAAGCATGAGGAGAAGAGATCTGATCTGAGTAGGAGACTGTGAAAGACCTTCCAGAGAGGTAGGAAGATCACCATGTGAGAGCGAGGCCCTTTAGTCCTACATTTGAAAGTATTTCTAGGAGTAAGGTGTGGTCGACGGTATCAAATGCTGATGACAGGAAAATTGACCTTTGGATTTAGCTGTAAGAAGATCATTGGCCACTTTAATAAGAGCAGTTTCTGTGGAGTGGTTAGAGCGAAAGCCAAACTGGAACTGAAAAAGTAGGGAGTTAGCAGATAAATAATGGCTTAATTCTGCACGTACATGGCATTTAAGAAATTTGGATGCAAATGGGAGAAGTGACACTGAGCGGTAGTTGGTGAGTGTGGAAGGATTTAGAGATGTTTTTTTAAGTAGTGGTGTCACAACAGCCTTAAAGTCAATTATGCACAGATCTGTGAATCCCTTAATTTAAGACTACACACTCCCTAAAACTTTGCTAAAAGTTTAGTTTTCTATCAGGTTCTGTCCATTGTTGCACTCCCTATATCTCTGGTCCTCAATCTGATTTCGAAATTCTGATCCATGCTCTGTTTCTGACGCGCGTGTGTATGTGCGAGAGATACTGTGAGAGAGGGAGACACAGCCAGCACTAAGTCCATGTAATACAAGTTAATTTCTTCTAGTTTCAACCGATACATACATACAAGCTAATACAGCTACTAATACAACTATTAGTATACTACCGTTCTGACCTTAATTACCACAAGACTACACGCAGTACAGCTCCCCAGTGCAGTGTGTGCTGTAACAGCACATAGGAACCATTAGCGGCGAGTGGAGGGGAAAGAACTAAAGACAGGAAGAGAGGAGGAAGTACTGACACTTCATCCCCGCCTAACATTAAAGTGAATATTTTGGCAGAGCAGGGGCACAGGAGAGGCGGGTGGTGCTGTGTAACGTATGTCGCAGCTATACACATAAAACAGCACTAAAAGTATGTTTAATATAAAGCGGTTCAGGGGTACTTTAAAGCACCCAATTAAATTGTTTTATTCCACATATACAGTAGTTGCTGAAGAAATTCACTGATCTGTGCTTGTTTAGCCAGATCAAAGTTTGTTTAGCCAGATCAAACATATTTCTTAGCAGCAGCTGTGAATATACTGCAGAGGAGCTCTGCAGAGCTGTCTCCCCATACAGTAAATATTGAACCCTTTCAGTGCTACAGGGAAAGTGAAACCATGTTAAAAATGTAGGTTTTTTTTTATTATGCTGTGGCTAATTTAGTTCCACTTTAATTTTGTTTTTATTTTATTTTTTTGTACTATATCTCCCTAGCATGAAGCTCTGAATTGTCTTCATGATCTAAAATAAATTGGTTCTGGGTAATATTTCTCCAGTTTTCAAGTAAATGAAGAAATCTCCCCTAAAATAGAGACCTTTGGACATTTATCTTCCTTAGCAGACTGAATCTGGGGGTTTATTAAAAGATAACATTGTAAACCCACTTGCGCTTAGAGGGCAAAGGATTTTTTCATCTTAGAAGATATAACAGATTTACTGTTAGGCTTGGAGGTATATTCTCCACAGTCAGCATGCAACACATAAGCTGACGTGAAGGAGGTACACACACCAGCACAAGGAATCAGGATATTCCCAGTTTAGTGGAGGAGAGGACTGACTCCAATAGGAGATTGTGGCGAACAGAGCCGGTGCAGATCCGAACAGCCACAAACAATACTTTCGTGATAACGTCTCAGCGCAAAGTAGCGCTGAGCGCATAAACCAGGACTGAGGAGATCAGGACAGGTTGACAGAATGAACGCTTGCTTAACTAGCCACTACTTAGTGACAGCAAGCGTCCACAACAAGACAGACTGGAATGAGGCAGCCAATGCGTTGCAGCGATG